>NW_006921660.1:11025934-11058034 GCF_000298275.1 Orycteropus afer afer | reverse complement strand
CCCTGGAGAAGGATGTCATGCTTGGTAGGGTGGAGGGTCGACGAAAGAGGGGGAGGCCTTCAACGAGATGGATTGATATGGTGGCTGTGATGATGGGATCAAGTATAGCAGGGATTATTGGGCTGGCGCAGGATGGGGCAGTGTTTCGTTCTGCTGTGCATGGGGTTGCTATGAGTCGGAAACGACTCGACAGCACTTAACAACAAAAACAACAATTTGTTTCTCCCTCTTCCCATTCTTTTATCATTATACATCTTCCTTGTCATCCAACCTCCTTTTTCTATTTTTGCTACTTTTTTTTTCCTTCCTGTTGCATCTAATGTGACACAAACATTAATTTTCCACTAGTCAGCCATCTTTAACACATCTACCACCTCACCAAACAGGCAAGAACTACCACCCACTCTTACCCCATTAGAACAAACGTGGACCACACCTGTTCATCCCACCAGCAGCTACTCTTTTTGTCCAGCAGAGACCTATGCTCATATTCCCACCAATTTTTCCACCTATATGGAAGCTGGTGGGGAACACCCTAGTTCCATCAAAATAGCAACCACAGAAGCACCCTTGTTCCACCTGCCTGTATGTATAAAAATAAAACAAAACAAATTCAGGATGAAATAAACCAATGCATAATCAATAATTACAAAGAAGAACCTCAATATGTCTCAGAGACGCAGAACAATTTTAATTCATACAAAGAAATAGAACAAGATAGAATAAGCAAGAGACCAAAATGTAGAAGTAGAGAAATTGTCTGAGGAAGAAGAAAAATTAATAAAACTACCAGATAAGGAATTCAAAATATGTTTATATAACTGCTTCTAATAACTCAAGGAAAACATAAACAAAAATAAGGAAAAGAGAGATAATATCCTACAAAAACACAGGAAAACAATACAAGAACAAAATGACAAAATAAATAACAATTAGAAATCATACAGAAAGAGCAATTCAAAGCCAGAAGATTAAAACTGAAATTATGAATATAAACCAAAAAGAAACTCACTGCCATTGAGTCAATTCAGATTCATACCAACCCCCACTGGGTTTCTGAGGTGATAAATCTTTATGGAAGTAGATTGCTCCATATTTCTTCTACAGAGTTGTTGGTGAATTTGAAGTGCCAATCTTCTGGTTAGTATCCAAATATCTTGGGCATTGTACCACCACAGCTCCTTTAATTGTGGATATAGATTACACAAAACATAGATAAGGACAAAAGAATAGAACTGAAAGGGGTGAAGAATGTGTTAGCCAATTGAAACAGAAATTCCTTGCCACCAGTTTGTATGGGAAAAATAAACAGAAAACAATAGGAAAATAAAAGAAATCCTAAGGATCAATTGGGATGTTATGAAGAGAAATAATATATGTGTGGTAGGAGCTCTGCTGGCATAGTGCCTAAAGCATTTGACTGCTATCCAGAAGGCTGGAGGTTCAAACCCACCAATCACTCCTTGAAAGGAAGGATCTACTTCCTTAGTGATACCATATTGGAAACCCAACGAGATGTCACTATGACTCAGTCCAACTCAATGACAGTGTGTTTGAGAGAGTTTGGTGAAAATTCAAGAGCAGAAGGCAAAGAAAAAAAAAAAAAAATTGTCAAATCCTTGGCAGAGGAAAACTTCCTTAATATCATTGTGTTAGACTGGGTTCTCTAGAGAAACAAAACCAGTAAAACTTATATATATACAGAGAGAGAGAAAAGTTATCTTAAGAAAATGGCTCACACATTTGTGGAAGCTGGCAAGTCCAAAGTTCTTGGATCAAATATTAATCTGGAGGCTTTTTCCGACTCTTGCAGTTCCAGGGGTTGAGGAACTCAAGGTTGGCAGGCAGTATACTGGCTGTTGACTTCAATGAATGATGAATCCAAGATCTCCAGGCCGAATGGTGGATTGTTCACTCATGGACAATTGTAGGTAGCACAATAGAATCCAGATCCATGGAAGAGTGTCTCTTTTCCTAGGATGTCCATAAATATACTGGAAGCAGGCCACACCCCTAGGGAACCTCCTTTACAATGGATTGGCTGCTCAAAACATATTCATCTGATCCCATCATGGGAATAACCATATTGCAACTGCTTAAACCACACAGAATTGTGGTCCAGCCAAGTTGACACACAGCTCCCACTATCACAATCATGAATCTTAGGTCACGAAGCAAGTATTAGTAAAAAAAAAAAAAAAAAAAAAATCAAAATACTGCAAAACACCTCAGATGACAATGTTATCAAATGAGAAAACAATAATAGACAAGGGAAGAAAACAAATGTATGGAAACTGAATAAAACCCACCTTAAAAACACAGGGTAACAAAACCCAAAATGTTAAATTATAAAAAGTTTCTAGAAGCAAATAAGAAAACACAGCATATAAAAACTTTGGGGACAGAGTGAAAGCAGTACTCAAAGGTCAAATTATAGAATAAATGTACACACCAAAAAAAAAAAAAGAAAAAAGGGACAAAATCAATATCTTAATTCAACAACTCCAACAATTAGAAAAGAACAATTGAAAAAACAAAAAAAAAAAACTACAGACTCCCAAAGAAAGGAAATAAAGAGCAGTAATAAATGAAACAGAAAAACAATAGAAAATATCAACAAGATGAGAACTTGGTTCTTTGAAAAGATTAATAAAATTGATAAACCACTGGCAAATTTAACTAATGAAAAGAAAGAGAAGATGGTAATAACACACATAAGAAATAAAATGAGTGACATCACAACAGAAGCATCCAAAACAAAAAAAAGATAATAACAGAACATGATGAAGAATTATACTCCAACACATTTGAAAACCTGGTAGAAATGTCCACATTTCTAAAAACACACAATCTACGTAAACTAACACAGACTAAGGTAGAGCTTATGAACAGACCCATTTCAAAAGAAGATATTACACAAGCCATTAAAAAAATGCCAACAAAAAGAAGTCCTGGCCCATAGAGCTTCACTGGAGAATTCTACCAAATATTCAGAGAAGAGCTGACAATGATCTACTCAAACTATTCCAGAACAGAGAAAAGGATGGACCACTCCCAAATTCATTTCATGAAGCAATGATAACCCTGATACCAAAGCCAGCCAAAAAGATCATTAGAAAGAAAATTACAGACCAATATCCCTCATGCTATAGACACAAAAATCTTCAACAAAATCCTAGCAAATAAAATCCAACACTAAATTAAAAAATACCATGACAAAGTGGAATTCACACCAGGTATTGAAAGATGGCCCAACAATAGAAAAACAATCAATGCAATCTACTACATAAATAAAGTAAAGAAGAACCACATGGTAATATAAACAGTTGCAGAAAAGGCATTTGATAAAATCCAACTTCCTTTACTGATTAAAAAAAAAAAAAAACAAAGGAAAAGAAATGAAAAACTCTCAGCAAAACAGGAAGAAAGGGAAATTCCTCAACATAATTAAGGGTACATATGCAAAACCAATGTCCAACATTATTCTCAATTTAAAGAGACTGAAAGGAGAAACAGACATGGATGCCCTCTATCACCAACCCCTATTCAATATTGTATTGGAATTCCTTGCCATAGCATTAGGGCAAGAAAGGGAAATAAAAGGCTTCCAAATTAGTAAGGAAGATGTAAAACTATCCCTATTTGCAGATGATATCATCCTATACTTAGAAAATCCCAGAGATTCAACAAGAAAACTACTGGAAGTAATTGAAAGATTCAGCAAAGTGGCAGGGTACAAGATCAACATACAAAAAACAGTTGTATCCCTCTACATCAACAAAAAGATTTCTGAAAAAGAAAACAGTAACATTTACAATAGCTAGCAAAAAGATAAAATATTTAAAAATAAATTTTATCAAAGATACAAAGATCTGTAAAAAGAAAATGGCAAAACACTACTGCAAGTAAAAAAAAATCTATTTAATAGGAAGTATATAAGATACTTTTGGATAGGAAGATTGATTGTGAAAATACCACCTGATACTACCCAAGGCAACTGGTAGATAAAACACAATTCTGATCTAGATTCCATCAACATATTTTAAAGGAAATGGAAAAAAAAATTATATTAAAAGGAAAAAGGCCACAGATAAGCAAAGAACTACTGAAGAGAAGAAGAAAATAGTAGCACTCACATCTCTAGATCTCAAAACCTGTTATACAGCCAGGGTAATCAAAACTACCTACTATTGTTACAATGACAGATACACAGACCAATAAAAGAGAATTGAAAACCCAGAAATAGATCCATCCATCTATGGAAAGCTGATCTTTGACAAAGGGCCAAAACTCATTCATTGAGGAAGAGACAGTCTCTTTAAGAAATGATGCTGGGAAAACTAGATTTTTTTGCAGAAAAAATGAAACAACATCCATTCCTCACACCATATAAAAAATAAAACTCAAGATTGATCAAAGACCTAAACATAGAACTTAAAACCATAAAGATCATCAAGGAGAAAATAGGAACAAACTTAGGGTTCCTGATTTATGGCATAAACAGACTATCAAAGTTTAGCAAAATATATAACAGCTGACAATAAATTAGATAACTTGGACCTTCTCAAAATTAAATGATTATGTGCATTAAAAAACTTCTCCAAAAGTGTGAAACAAAACTTACAAATTGGAAAAAAAAATTGGAAACAACATATCTGACAAGGGATTGTGTCTAAAATATATAAAATATTCAACATGTCAACATCAAAAAGATAAATAAATTAATAAATGGTCAGAGGACATGAGCAGATATTTCACTAAAAAATATACTCAGGCAACTAACAAACATATTAAGAAATGCTCATGATAATTAGCCATTATTATTAGGTGCCATTGAGTCAGCTCCAATTCGTAGCAACCTGGTGTACAACAGAATGAAACTCTACCCACTCCTGCACCATCCTCACAATCTTTGTAGTGTTTGAGCCTATCTTTGCAGACCCTGTGTCAATCTATCTCATGGAGGGTCTTCTTCAAGAAAGGGTCTTCCCCTTTCTTACTAACCCTCAACTTTACAGTATGAATCTTTTTTGGTGACTGGTCCCTTCAGACAATATGACCAAAGTACTTGAGACAAAGTCTCTCCATCCTTGTTTCTAAAGAGTATCCTGGCTGTAGTTTCTCCAAGACAGATTTGGTTGCTTGTCTGGAAATTCACAGGACATTCAATATTATATTCAATAACCCAATTCAAATGAACCAGTTCTTTGATCTTCTTTATTCATTTTCCAGCTATCACATGAACACAAGGCTATTGAAAATACCATAGCTTGGGTATATGTCATTGTTGTTGTTATGTGCCGTCGAGTCAGACCCAACTCATAGCGACCCTTCCTTGGGTTTCCAAGGCAGTACCACTATGGAAGTAGATTTCCCTATCTTCCATCTGAGGAGTGGCTGGTGGTTTGAACCACCAGCCTTCTGGTTAGCAGTCAAGTGTCTTAGGGATTATGCTACCAGAGCTCCCTAGCTTGGGTATATAGCACACTTTAATCCTCAAAGTGACCTCTGACTTTTAACACTTTAATGAGTTTTTTTTTGCAGCAGAATCACCTAACAAAATATGTTGTTTCATTTGCTGACTACTGTTTCCACGGGTGTTGATTGTGGATCCAAATAAAATGAAATCCTTGACAACTTCAATCTTTTCTCTATTTATCATGATGTTCCTTACTGGTCTACTTGTGGAGATTTTTGTTTTCTTAAAGTTGAGGTGCAATCTATACAGAGGGCTGTGGTCTTTGATCTTCAGCAGCAAGTGTTTCAAGTTAGCTTCACTTTCAGCAAGCAATGTGTTATTTGCATATCATAGGTTGTTAATGAGTCTTCCTCCAATCTTGACGCTGCACACTTCTTATATTCTAGTTTCTTGGATCATTTGCCCAGCATACAGTTGAATAAGCACAGTAAAAAGATACAGCCCTGACACACATTTTTCCTGATTTTAAACCTTACAGTAACCCCTTATTCTGTTTGAATGACTGCTCTTGATCTATATACAGGTGTCCCATGAATGCAATTAAATGTTCTGCATTTCCTCTTCCCAATATTGTTCATAATGTGATATGATACACACAGTTGAATACTTGTGCATAGTCAGTAAAACACAGGTACACATCTTTCTGGTATTATTTGACACCAGCCAAGATACATCTGACTTGAGCAGTGATACCCCTCATTCCATGCCCTCTTCTGAATCTGGCTTGAATTTCTGATAATTCCCTTTCAACATACTTATGCAACTGTTTTTGGACTAACTTCAGCCACCAGCCACTCCTTGGAAGGAAGGTTGGGCAATCCTACTTCCATAGTGATAGTGGCTCGGAAACACAAGGAGGGGTCGCTATGAGTCGGGGCCGACTCGACGGCAAAAACAACAATAACAACAACAACAACAGCAACACTTTACTTGTGTGTGATATTGATAGTATCATTTAATAATTTGTGCATTGTACTGGATCACCTTTCTTTGGAATGGGCAAAAATATAGATCTATTCAGTTGGCTAGGCATCTGTATTCCAAATTTCTTGGCATAAATACTTGAGTGCCTCCAGCTCTGCATCCATTTATTGAAATATATCAATGTGTATTCCATAAATTCCTGGAGACTTCTTTTTCACCTATCCTTTACTTCAGCTTGCATTTCCTTCTTGATCATATGCCACCTCCTGAAACAGTTGAACATTGACACATTCTATTTGTACAGTGATTCTGTGTATTCTGTCCAGAATCATTTTATGCTTTCTGCATTGTTCAGTATTTTGCCCATAGAAACCAACAATATTGCCATTCAAAGCTTAAATCTTTTATTCAGTTTTTTCAGCTTGAGAAATGCTGAGAATATTCTTGCATTTTGTTTTCTTATTCCACATCTTTTTAAACTTCATCACAATGCTTTGCTTTGCCGTCTTTGGAATCTTCTGTTCAGTATTTTATTTCATCATTTTTTCTATTCACTTAAACTACTCTACATTCCAATTAGCCTTTAGAGAGATGTATATAAAACTACAATGAGCTATCATCTCATCCTATCAGTAATAGCAAAATTCAAAAAGTCAAAAAACAACAAATGCTGGCAAATGTGTAGAGAGATAGAAACTCTCATACATTGCTGGTGGGATTGTAAAATTGTGCAAACCCTGTGGAAAATAGTATGGGACTTCCTTAAAAATATGGAAATATAAATACCATTTGATACAGCAATCCCACTACTAGGATATATCTTAAAGAACTGAAAACTGGAACACAAACAGATATATGCATACTCATGTTCACTATAACACTATTCACAATAGCAAAGAGATGGAAACAACCTAAGTGCCCATGAAGAGATGAATGTATAAACAAACTATGGTTCATAAACCAATGGAATACAATGTAATGTTAAAGAATAATGCAGAATCTGAGAAATTTCTCACAACATGGACGAATGTGAAGGACATTATATTGAGTGAAATAAGTCATTCACAAAAGACAAATAATAAGTAATATATGAGTCCACTATTATAAAAACCGAAGGAAATATTTGCACACAGAAAGAAATATTCTTTCATGATTATCACGGGTAGTAGGGAAGGGGAGGGAAAATTACCTAAGTGTGTAAGAGACACATATTAATATGGATGAAGGGAAAGACTATATAAAATAGTGGGTGACCAGCACAATATCACTAAAGAAAAGGTGACACGGAGAGTTACACAATGGATATAGACCAAAAAGACAAACACTATTCTGTACACCCACCCCACATTATCAGTAATAACAAACATTAATCTATGTGCAGATACATGGGTAGTTATTCAAGGTGATCAGATATGAGCAGGTAAATGAGACTACACCCAAATCCATACCTAGATTTGACAGAAAATATTTCTACATGAGTTAGGAAAATGCCCATATATATAGTTGAGCTAACAGGGAGTGAAGATATGAAACATTTTTAGTACTTTGAGGGAGTATGTGCTGGGCCTATGAGCTCAGGATCATAGTCACGGGAACTTTAAGGCTAATTGGCATAACATAGTCCACAGACATTGTTCTACATCTTACTTTTGAGAGTAGTTCCTGGAATCTTTAAAACTTGTGAACAGCCATCTATGTTACAATTATTAATACCAGTTCCTCTTGAGCAAAGAAGAGTGAAGAAAATCAAAGATGTGTGGAAAAAATTACTCTAAGGTAGTAGTGGATCATGTGAACCTCAGCTTCCATAACACTGAGACTAGAAGAACTATATAGAGCCCAGTTACTATGGCCAAATACTCTGGAAGGGATCACAGTAAGAGAGCCTGGATAGAGTGGAAGAAAAAATGTGGAAAAAAATCTCAAAATAATAAAAAAGACCACTCTTACTGGTCTGATAAAGACTGATGGAACTTCCATTAAACTTCCTTTAGTCACCCTTCAGGCCTGGAACTGAACTCAGTACTGTGGCTCAACTTTCAGACAAACAATAGACAGGCCTATGAGGTGAACTATGAGGTGAACAATAGCACCAAGAAGGTATGCAGTTCTTAGAACAACCAAGCATAAGACATCATAAAGGCACCATTTGGCCAAGGTAAAGCTCAGAGGCAAAAATGGGTAGGAAAGAAGTACACAGGGAAATGGTAAACACTACAGGGAGGAAGTAGGAACAGTGCTGTTACATTGTGGATATTGTAATTAATGTCACAAAAATAAAATGTATATGAACTGCTGAATGCAAAACCAATTTATTCTGTAAATTTTCACCCAAATCATAATAAAATGGTAATAGAGAAGGAAAAAATAAATAAATAAGAAGCAACCTGGTCCTTTTAAGATCTTGTTTAGAAAGTTCATCACTTACAAATTCTACATCCCTCCAATACTTGAACATAATTCAGACAAGTTCATTGCCACTGTATAGAAAGTGTTGCCTTTTCTCCATAGCCAATCACATATTGACCATTTTATTTTAAATTCTCACCAGAAGTACAATTGACATCCACTTTTGTAGCTTTTTTTTTTTTTTTTTTTTTTTTGCTGGTGTCATATGTATTCTTTGTGAAAATTGAGACTTTCTCTATAGCTCTCTTCACTTCCTCTGAGCCCTCACCAAAATTGCCTTTGATGTCCATAATTCTACTAAGTCACTTCAAGGCAAGCTAAGCTTCTAGTATTAGACATCTTTAAAAATGTCCCAACTTCTATACATTACCCAATTCTAAAACTTCTTCCACATTTTTGGTCTCTCTTAGAGTAGCACCCCATTCTTCTGGTACCAAATCCCATCTTAGTTATAGACTGTAGCTATAAAAGAAATGTCACAAGTGAATAGCTTTAACAAACAGAAATTTATTTTTTCATAATTTAGGAGGCTAGAAGTCTGCTTTCAGGGTGATGGCTCTAGAGGAAGTCTTTCTGTCTTGCTCAGCTCTGGAGAAAAGTCCTTGTCTTTTCCGCCCTTTTGTTTCTCAGCAATCTTGATGTACTTGGTGTCTTTCTATCCCCCATCTTGTCTTGTTAGCTTGTGTTTAATCTCTTTTATATCTCAAAAGAGATTGATTCAAGATACACCTTATATACTAGTACTGCCACATTAATGTAACAAGGACAATCCATTCCCAAATAGAATTATAACAAAATATACAGAAGTTATGATTTGTAACACATATTTTTGGGGCACATTTCAATCCATAACAGCAGTAGCAGAAGATGAATGAAAAATGCTTATGTTTGACACACCATAAAGTTGACTTTGCTAACAACATTCACTTCCCCATTCTTCAAAGAATGTCGTTCTGGTATTCATTGGGGAATTGACACCTTCCTCATTTTAAGCTGTGTGGTTTGGGTAAATTGATAATATTTTCAGCCTTTACTGACTAATAAATCAGTATATTTCATTCTTTAGTGTTTTGGTTCAGGGATGTTTTGGGTTCAAAACATAAGCACATGGAGATACAGTAATTAATAAGAGGCATGGAGATACAAGTACACATTAATTAATGTTGCAGCTAAGTTACATCCTTCTCTGTCTTCCATGGAATTTTTTGAGATAGGGCTGTAAATTCTGAGACTGTAGCTGTCTTTTGGTTGCAAGTGTAGAGTTTGAAGTAGTAGGTGATTGTATAGAGCCTGTGACTGTACAGATATGAATCCTCATTCATGAAGGTTTTAATCTTCCTTTAATTCTACCAATTCCTTTTTATTGTTCATTTAAATTTCAGTTAGTTTTATGTCTCTTACATTAAAAACAGTTTAGAATGCATACCACATATTACTTTACATGAATATTACACTTAAAATTCTTAATTCATACATGAATAACAAATTTAAAAAGCCAAGCATACTATATTAAGGAGATCATCTGAGCTGATGTACTACTTGCAGTATCTGTTAAAAATATGCATTTGTAGAAAAGCTCTATACTTTGTGAATAAAAATCTTTGAGTACACAAATTACAAATCTGCATATTTATGAAACCAGAAGGTGATTCATAAAACTCACTGAGGTTTGAGAATCAATCCCTTAATGAGATCTTTTATGAATTGAATTGTGTCTCCCAAAAATATGTGTTGTATATCCTAACCCCTATACTTCTTGAGTAGCATAGTGGCTAAAGCACTTGACTGCTAACCAGAAGGCTGGCAGTTCAAACCCACCAGCCACTCCTCGGAAGGAAGGTTGGGCAATCCTACTTCCGTAGTGATACTGCCTCGGAAACCCAAGGAGGGGTCGCTATGAGTCAGGGGCGACTCAACGGCAAACAACAACAACAACAACAACATACTTCTTGATGTAATCCCATTTGGGAATAGGGACTTCTTTGTTTTCTTATTTTGTATTTGTATGTCAATTAAGTGTTTGCCCTAAGCTAATCACTTTTGAGATATAAAAGGAGCAGATTAGGCACAGAAGCAAAGAAGCACAGATGGGGGAAAATAAATGCCAGGCCACATGAAAACTACAAAGGAACCAAGGAAAAGTAGCTGAAAAGAGAGTAGACCTTTCTTCAGAGCTACCAGAGAGAAAAAACCCTCCAGTAGAGACTGAACCATGAATTACAACTGCTGGCCTCCTAAACTGAAATAGATTTTTGTTCATTAAAGTCATTCACTTGTGGCATTTCATTTCTATTTCTAGCAGCACTAAGAAACTAATAAAATAGATTATACATACAAACTGAAATTACAAACATAATTTGTTTCCATTTTGTGTATAATAGTAAATCAGAATGCATTTATTCACCTCTAAGATTACATAAATCTAATTATAAAGTGTATAAATTTGATATTGGTTAACAAGTATGGTAAACATGATAAACCTTTTTCCTTCTCTCTCTCCAATCTTCAGTCACACTAGTCATACTTTTTGACAAACAGGTATCTTAATTTCCTTCTAAATAAAGCATGCTCCGACTCATGATGTTTGGGAGGATAAACTTTACTTTTGGTTACAGGAGTGACCTTTGGTTTCCTTGAGAGAATCAGTGAATCCTAACTTCTTGGCTTTGGTGAAAGGGCCTCTTAGCTATGCATAGCTGATGAACATGTGTAGATATTGTTATAGCCAATGGGAAAATAAAACTAAATGTCCCATCCCTTTGCATCTGTGGTGGAAGTATGGAAGATTTGTGACTTTCACCTTTTTTCTTTTTTTCCTTTGACCAATACAGGACTTTCCTGAGTTGCCAGTGTTGGTTGGGGATGGAAAAAGCAGTTATCAAAACTTGAGGCTGAAGCCCTCAGAACAGACATAGAGCATCAAAAAGAAAGGGGAAAAAAAATACTATGACTTTGGTGACATTATTTTAGGCAGTGAATTTAGTCTTGATAGAGCCAGAAGTATGGTTGGACTTTTTTGTTATTTGAATCAGTGAAATCCCCTCTTGTTTAGTCTACCTTGATTTGGGTTTTATCTCACTTAGAGCACCTTAACCTAGCTTTCAATATTTCATGAACATTATGAGATCCTCTAAAACAGTCATTTTATCACTATGTGTTCTTCATGAATTATTGTTGTGTGTTTCCTAATAACCATGATGTTTATAATGTTAAAATAAACCTACACAGAGAAAAGTTTCTTAATATATAAATAAAAATTATGAATTGCTAGAAAGCATTAAAATGTAATTTCTGGACCAGCATCCTCATCAACAATTTGTTAGAAATCTAAATTTGAAAAACACTGATTTAAAGGAACTGAAGGATTACTATTATCTAACTCATTAGTTGTTTCCATTTGGTCCCACACAATATAAAATGAATCTAATATTGTGGAGCACCAAGCATTGATGAACTGTTAAGGAAAATATAAATTTATTGTTTACCCTAACATAATTCAAATAAGGGAGAAATGGGCATTGATTTTCAAGATGGACTATTGATTTCTTAACCATAGTAGGATTAACTCTTTAAAATTTTGATCTACTTGTAAATTTTCCAATCCTCTTTATTATATTTACAGAAACTGTGATGTAATTCTTAGAGGTGGATATGTGGCCCTGGACTATCTATATGTAATACTTATCTTCTTGGCAATATTAATTAGTGTAAAGAATGGACAAATGACTGAGTAATTGCAACAACAAAAGTCCATGAGTACGAGATGAACACTGAGGAAAATATATTTTTCTTTCTACTGATACTGTGAAACTGTTTTTGAAACACTTAGAAAAATAAATTAATGGCAAAAGAAACCTATAGGGAAGAGCAAAAATAAGAGAAAGAGAAAGATATGCCAAAAAAAAAAAAAATCACTAGGTTAAGTTTAAACTATTTCTTTAATTCTATGAGTTATGTGCAAAATCAGCACTAAAGAAAAAATAATTTTTGATAAAACCAATAATAATAATAATAATAATAACGATAATAAAACTCGCTGCCATCAAGATGATTCATTCCTTAGTGACCCATCCTTGGGTTTCTGAGGTGGTATCTCTATGGAAGTAGATTGTTCAATCTTCCTTCTGAGGAGTGACTGGTGGGTTTGAACCATCAGCCTTCTGGTTAGCAGTCACATGCCTTAGGCATTATGCTACCAGAGCTTGAACTGTGGTATAACAACAAGGACATCATACATGAAGAAAGCAAAAGGTCATTAAAAAAGAAAGGAAAAAATAAAAATAAAAAAACAGAATAGTTGTCAGAAGAGACCTGAAGCTGGCTCTTGAATAGAGAATAACTAAATTGAATTGAAGAAATGAATAAGGAAAAGAGTTGAACAGAAGACTTCAAAAGGCAGTTCAAGAAAATTAAATGCATTAACATAATAAAATGTGTATAAACCTGGAGTTAGAAAATCAAAATGGAATACAATCCTCAGCATTTCTCAAGCTGAAAGAATGGAAAAAGTGCATGAGTCGAGTTGCAATATTGAAGGATTCTAAGCACAAAATATTGAATGATGCCAGAAATATCAAAAGAAGATTTGAAGAATACACACAGTCTCTATACCAAAAATAATTGGTAAAAGTTTAAACATTTCAGAAGGTAGCATATGATTAAAGTCAAAATTATTAAAGGAAGAAGTCCAGGCCACACTGATGGAATTGGTGAAAAACAAAGCTCCAGGGATTATTGGAATACTCACTGAGATGTTTCAACAAATGGAAACAGCACTAGAAGTGTCCACTCTTTTATGCCAAGAAATTTGGAAAACAGCTACCTGGCCAACTGAGTGGAAGTGATCTATATTTGGGCCAATTCCAAAGAAAGGGGATCCAACAGAATGAAGACATTATCAAACAATATCATTAATATGACATGCAAGTAAAATTATGTTGAAGACAATTCTAAAATGGTTGCAGCAGTATATTGACAGGGAACTGCCAGAAAATCAGGCCAAATTCAGAAGAGGATGGAGAATGAGAGTTATCATTCATTACTGAAGCCAGATGAATCTTGCCTAAAAACAAAGAATACCAGAAAGATGTTTACTTGTGTTTTATTGACTATAGAAAGATATTCAACTTCATGAATCACAAAAAAATCATGGATAACAGTGAAAAGAATTGGAATTCCAAAACACTTAATTATACTCATGAGGAACCTGAACATAGACTGAGGGGCAGTTTTTCAAACTGAACAAAGGGTTACTGCATAGCTTAAAATCAAGAAAGATGTGTATCAGAGTTGTATCATTTCAGCTTACTAAGTCAATCTGCATGCTGAGCAAATGATCCAAGAAGGTGGACAATGAAATCATTGCAACAGTATTGGAGGAAGTCTCAATGGCATTCTGTGATGTGCAGATGACACAACCACCATTGCTGAAAGTGAAAAAGATTTGAAGCACTTACTGATAAATATCAAAGACTACATCCTTCAGTATGAATCACACCTAAACATAAAATAGACAAAAATCCTCACAACTAGACCAATAAGCAACATCATGATAAATGGAGAAAAGATTGAAGTTGTTGAGGATTTAATTTTATTTGTATCCACAATCAACCTCATTGAACCAGAAGTCAATAAATCAATTGCATTAGATAAATCTACTGCAAAATATCTCTAAAGTGTTAAAAATCAAAGAGGTTACTTTGAAGAGTAAAGTGTGCCTGACCCAAGCCATGGCATTTTTAATAGGTTCATATTAATTTGAGAGCTGGACAATGAATAAGAAAGACCACAGATGAATTGATGCATTTGAATTGTAGTGTTAGTGAAGAATATTGAATGTACCATGAACCACCAAAAAAAAAATTGGTCTTGGAGAAAGCACAGCCAAAATGCTCCTTAGAACAGAGGATGGCTTAATTCAGTCATTGTGTCAGGAAAGACCAGTACCTGGAGAAGGATATCATGCTTGGAAAAGTAGAGCGCCAGCCAAAAAGAAGACCTTCAATAAGATGGATTTACATAGCAGCTATAACAATTTTCTCAAGCATACCAACGGTTATGAGGATGGTGTAGGACAGGGCACTCTTTTGTTCTGTTGTATATAAGGTTGCTGTGAGTTACAAGTGAATCAATAGTACATAACAACAACATTCGAGTTGGTATCACTTGCCAGTAAAATAATCTTTAATGGTACATGTAATACCATGTATACTAAATCTGCCAATATTTAATTGTTGTTGTTGTTATGTGCTGTCGAGTCAGACCCAACTCATAGAGACCCCTCCTTGGGTTTCCGAGGCAGTATCACTATTGAAGTAGATTGCCCTATCTTCCTTTCGAGGAGTGGCTGGTGGGTATGAAACACCAGCCTTCTGGTTAGCAGTCAAGTGCCATAGGCACTATGCTACCAGAGCTCCTCCAATATTTAATAGAATTGGCTATAAAACAGTTCAACAGCATTGGTCTTCCCTGCAATATATTTTATTAATGTTTTGCTCTGTTTCCCACAATCAGAAACTTAATTAAATTTTCAATTTTTGAACTAGATGTTAATTTCAAAATGATGATGATATTTCCATGGACACAAAATTATCTCTAGTTAGCTATTAAAATGTGTAATATTTAAATTAATCATAATTTTTAAAAAATAATTGACTAAAAACAAAGAGAGATAAAATATCTATTTATTTACACCCATTGTAATTGAGAAATGTTATTTTTATAATTAAAATATCACTTTAAAATAAGACCTACATGTTTAATAATAAACCTTTACACCTTCTATTTTTACCAATTTACCTTTTTACCAATAATCACTTTACCATATGGAATATTTAAATCCATAGCTCTCAAACCTGGTTTATGTAAGAATTATTTAGAAAACTTAGAAATAAAATACTTAATATATTTAAATGGTGGTACAATGGTTAAATACCAACTGAAATGTTGGTGGTTCTTAGCCACCCAAAGGAAAGGTCTAGAGAACTGCTTAAGTAAAGATTACAGCCTATAAAACATTATATGACAGTTTTATTCTGTTATGTGGAATAGTTGTGGATCATAACCAACTTTATAGCACTTCAATAAAACAACATATCTGGCTCAAGTCCCAAAAATTCTGATTTAATTGTTTTGGGATGGTCATTTGTTTTAAAAAATGCCAGAAGGAATTTCCTATTTAGCCATGGTTATAAAGAACTAATTTCATACATCATCTAAATTTCAATATCATCAAAAGGTTCTTCTAGTTAACCCTTAAGTCTATTTTACAGATTCTTTGAAACATGTAATAAATCTAAATAAATTTGATATAGTCGGTATTCAGAAATAGAAAAACAGCACACATATATGTGTTTGCTAAACACTTTCTCGAACATTCAAAGATCCCCTTCCAACTCTATTTTCTATATTCTTATATCAACTTCTGGTAGCATAGTGCTTAAGGCACTTGACTGCTAACCAGAAGACTGGCGGTTCAAACCCACCAGCCACTCCTCGGAAGGAAGGTTGGGCAATCCTACTTCTGTAGTGATACTGCCTCAGAAACCCAAGGAGGGGTCACTATGAGTCGGGGCCGACTCGACGGCAAATAACAACAACAACAACAATCAACTTAGATTCATTTTTTATTTTTAAAATTTTTAAAAAATAAATTTATTTTGTGATTGTTGTTTAGAACTACACAGCCAAACATACCATTCATGATTTTATATGTGCAATTCAGTGATACTTACTACATTGATCAAGTTCAACCCCTTATCTGAGTTCTTTCACTTCCATTAACATAAAGTCATTGCCCACTAAGGTTCCTATTAAGCTTTTGAGTAGTTGTTGTCAATTTGCCCAAATAGATCTAGTTCTTGGGAATATCTAGGGAAGGCCAGGAAGCAGGAGCTGGTGGTGGGGCAGGACAGCTGGGGGGGTCCAGGAAGAAGGAGCAGAGCAGTTTGGTACAGCTAAGGGAGACAAACTTGTTTTTCAGTTTGTCATGCTGTGATGGCTTTTGTGTTGCTGTGAGGTTGGAGGCTATGCCAGTGTTTCAAATGCCAACAGGGATCCCATGGCAGATATGTTTTAGCAGAGCTTCCAGACTAAGACAGACTCAAAAGAAGGAAGAGGGAATCCACTTCTCAAAGAATTGGCCAGTGAAAACCTTTTGGATAGTAGTGAAATACTGTCTGATATGTTACTGGACAACTTTATAATTAACGCTGAAACATTGCCCAATATACTACCAGAACATGAACCCCTTAGGTAGGAGGCATTGAAAATACAACTGGGAAAGAGCTGTCTCCTCAAACTAGACCAAACCTTAATGATGTGGATAGAACAAAGTGTTCAGGCCCTCCATTTGCTGATGTGGCATGACTCAAAATGAGAACAAAGAGCTGAGAATTCATTAATAACTGAAACATAGAATGTACAAAGTATGAATCTAGGAAAACTGGAAGTTTTCAAAAATAAAAATCAAATGGAATGTACAAATATCAATGTCCTAGTCATTAGTGAGCTGAAATGGACTGGTTTTGGCCATTTTGAATCAGACAAACATATGATCTACTATGCCAGGAATGAGAAATTGAAGAAGAATGGTGTGACATTCATCATCATAAAGAATGTTTCAAGATCTACCCTGAAGTACAATGCTGTCAGTGATAGGATAATATCCATACATCTACAAGAAAACCCAGTTAATACTACTATTATTCAAATATATGCACTAACTGAAAAAGCCAAAGATGAGGAAATTGAAGACTTTTACCAAATTCTGCAGTCTGAAATTTACCAAACATTCAATCAAGATGTGTTGATTATCACTGGTGATTGGAATGCAGAAGTTGGAAACAAAGAAGAATCACTGATAGGTACAAAATAAGGCTTTGGTGATAGAAATAATGCTGGAGATCTCATGATAGAATTTTTCAGTAACAACGACTTATTTATTGCAAATACAATTTTTCAACAACACAAACATAAGTTATACAAGTGGATTTAGCCTGATGTGCACACAGGAAACAGATTGACTACATCTGTGGCAAGAGGCAATTGAGAAGCTCAATATCTTCAGCCAAGGCCAGGAGGCGATTGTGGAACAGACTATCAACTGTTCATATACAAGTTCAAGTTGAAGCTGAAGACAATTAAAACAAGTCCATGAAAGCCAATATATGATCTTGATTTTATCCGTCCTCAATTTAGACACCATTTGAAGAATAGATTTGGTGCATTGAACACCAGTGACCAAAAACTAAAAGAATTGTAGAATGATATCAAAAACATCATCCATGAAGAAAATGGAGTAAATTACAAGATAATAGAGATGAACAGAAAATTTCAAAAAGCAGCTTGAGCAGACAAAGCCAATAATTATAATGAAATATGCAAAGACTTGGAGATAGAAAACCAAAAGGGAAGAATATGCTCAGCATTTCTCAAGCTGAAAGAACTGAAGAAAAACATTTAAGCCTTGAGTTGCAATATTGAAAGATTCTATGGGTAATATATTGAACGATGCAGGAAACATCAAAAAAGGAATACACAGAGTCATTGTATCAAAAGGAATTGGTCAATGTTCATCCATTTCAGGAGGTGGCATATTATCAAGAATCAATGATATCAAAGGAAGAAGTCAAAGCTGCACTGAAGTAACTGGTGAAAAAAAAGGCTCCAAGAATTGACAAAACACCCATTAAGATGTTTCAACAAATGGATGCCTCACTGGAGGCACTCACTTGGCTATGCCAAGGGATATGGAAGATATTTACCTGCTAACTGACTGTAAGAGATCCATATTTGTACCCATTCCAAACAAAGGTGATCCTACAGAATGCGGAAATTATTGAACAGTATCATTAATATCCCACAGAAGTAAAATCTTACTGAATATATTTCAGAAATGGTTGGACCAGATCGTTTCCAGAAATGGAATATCTTCTGGATTCAGAAGGCATGGAAGGAAGGATATCATTGCTGATGTAAGATGGATCTTGGCTGAAAGAAAAGAGTACCAGGAAGATGTTTGCTTGTGTTTTACTGACTATGCAAAAACATTAGAACATGTGGATCATAACAAATTATAGATAACACTGAGATGAATGGGAATTCCAGAGCACTTAAATGTACTCATGAGGAACCTGTGCATAGATTAGAAGGCTCTTTTTTGAACAGAACAAGGGGATATTGCATGGCTTAAAATCAGGAAGGGAGTTTGTCAGGGTTGTATACTTTCACCACACTTATTCATCTGTATGTGGAGCAAATAATCTGAGAAGCTAGAACTTGAAGAACGTGGCATCAGGATGGAGGATGACTCATTAACAACCTGTGATATGTAGACATCACAACTTTTCTTGCTGAAAGTGAGGATGACTTGGAGTACTTACAATGAAGATTAAAGACTACAGTCTGGATTACAGCTAAATATAATGGAAACAAAAGTCCTCACAACTGGACCAATAAGCATCATCATGATGAATGGATAAAAGATTGAACTTGCCAAAGACTTCATATTACTTGGTTCTACAATCAACGCCAATGGAAACAGCCGTCAACATTTCAAAAGATATATTGCAATGGGCAAATCTGTTGCGAAAACTCTGTTTCTCATGCTAAAGAGCAAAGACATCTTGAAGATTAAGGTGTGCCTATCCCTAGCCATGGTATTTTCAATTTGCTTGTATGCATGCGAGAGCTGGACAATGAGTAGAGAAGACCAAAGAAGAGTTGTTGGTTTGAGTTGTGGCATTGGTAAAGAATTTTTTTTTTTTTTCTATTTCTTGTTACTGGTTCTTATAGTTTTTTGTTTTCATTTCTTTTCTTTTTCTCCTCACTTTTCTTGGTTCCTGTCTTCCACTTTCTTTTGGTTCTTACCATCTCTTATTTTCCTTTTGCAATTTTCACATTTATCCTTTACTATTCTTTAACTCTTGCTGTTTTCTTTCATTTCTCCTTCCAAGATATGTTGGCTTTTTCTTTTTTTTTTTTTTTCTTCTGCAGTTTTTCCTTATTCTTTACTTTTCCTTTCTCACTCATTCCACCCTCTCTAGATATTGTGGCTTTTTTTTTTTTCTCTTTTTCATATTATCTTCTTTTTATCTTATTTCATTATATTTTGAATATTTTTCTTCTGATTTATTGCATTTTTTAAATGATTTTTCCTGTTTGTTTATCCAATTTGAGTTCTTATCTATTTGTTTGTTTGTCTAACTTACTGGAAGACAGCAAGCATTCTAATACAACCTTACCATACCTGGGCCTCCTGCAGCCCCACCCACTGAATGAAGGCCACCACTTGCTTTTGTACAAAATGACCAGTGTTACACTGTGGCCAATACCAGCTCAATTCACCCCAATTGTTCCTTATGAACACCTAACAGAGATCTGTGCAAACACTCTCATTCTCTATCACACTTACCAGGAGACAGGTAGTGAAAGCCTATGTGCTAACAGCTGATGAATAGAGCAGCACAATATCCTGCTCACACAGATACATCAAAACCAAGTAAAGGGGGAAAAAAGTGGTGATGGGAAAATCACACCAACATACGATCATAAATTAAACATAATTACAACAACAGCACATATATTGGAGACAACAGATCATCACAGTCCACAAAGATGCAAGCTAAATTAGTCGAAACAGTGGACCAGGATACAAACACAGAAAACTTCCCTGAGGAAGAAATAACATTGGGACTCTCTTTTAAGGAATTCAAAATGATTATTATATTTGGGTACCTTCAGTGGATTGAGAGAGAGATCAAAGGAAATACTGACAAAATTAAGCAAAACACAGGCAAAATTCTAGAATAATTTAGGAAAATGATACAAGAACAACTTGACAAAATAAACAAAAAAATACAAAAATATCAAATAGAAAATTAGTTAACAAATAGCAGATTAATACTAAGATTTAAGAAATAGATAACACATTAATGGGCAAAGGAGTAGAATTGAATCAATAGAAGACAGAATTAATGAGGTTGAAGAGAAAGACTTTCATACTATATTGTAAAGGAATCAATGAGACAAAGATCAAAACATAATGAAGAAACCCTAAGATTTATGTGGGATAAAATCAAGAGAAATAACTTACTTGTAGTCAGAATTCCAGAACACAAAGAGACAGATAAAACCACAGAGAAAATTGTCAAAGACTTATTGGAAAAGAATTCCTCTAATATGATGAAAGACAAGAAGATATCCATTCAAAAATTCAATGAACCCAAAACAAGATAGACTCCAAAAGAAAATAAGCAAGACATATCATAATCAAACTCAACAAAATCAAAGACAAAGAAAGAATCCTAAATTCAGCACAGGAAAAACAAAGAGTTACCTATAAAGGGGGAATCAATAAGACAAAACTCTGGTTGGTCAGCAGAAATGATGCAGGAAAGAAAGCAACAGGATGATATATATAAAACACTAAAAGAAAAAATAACCAATCAAGAATTAAATTCCCAGCAAAATAGTCCCTCAAATATGAGGGTGAATTTAAAACATTTCTAGATAAGCAGAAATTAAGGGAATTGTTAAAACCAGAACAACCTTACAAAAGATGTTAAACAGATTTCTTTGGACAGAGAACTGACAATAGCAAATATCAATTGTTGATTAACACACATGATGACATAATTCAGAAATCAACCCAGTTATAAAAATACCCAAAGTAAAGTAAGCTTACATGACTGTAAACAGGGAACCAGAGACATCAATTGGAATTAAGGGCAACTACAAACCAAAAAGTGGGAATAAATAGTGTAGTTACAAATGTTCTAAAGGGTGAGGAAGTCAAAACATTTGCAAGATAGAACAGATTGATTTAAACTTGAGAAGGGAATAAGAAATCACAGGGTAATCTCAAAGAAAAATAATAAACTTTTAAACAAAATAAAAAAGAGGACAAGCACAAATATTTAGCAAATACTAAAACAATAGCAATGAAAGAGAGGATAACGTGACTCATAAACAAAATGAACTCAGATAGAAAATTACATGGAACAAAGAAATTAGCAAAAAAAATAACAAAATGACTTCAATTAATTCATACCTTTTTGATCATTACACTGAAAGTAAATGGATTAAATACGCCACTCAAGAGACAGAGAGTTGCAGACTGGATAAGATAACATGACTTATCAATATGCTGTCTATAAGACACTCACCTTAGACACACAAATGCAAAAATAGACTAGAAATCAGTTAGTTGGGCATCAAGTGCTGATGTAGGTAAGGGGAGGGATGGTATAGACTCTGTGACCACAATGATAACATTAGTAAAAGGGAGGACACCAAATTGTGCACATAAGATATAGATAACAGATCAGATGGGAGTCAGTGAGCAGGATTATATTCTAGATCAAGGATAGATTCAGCTGAGGCTAATCTTGTACAGATACCAGTGATAGAAAACACCCACAATTCTTACAGAAACAACAGAAGACAAACATAGAGTAATCCTTAACAGACAGATACTGTGGGAGAGAGATCCAATGGATTTACTGACTCAGGACCACCCTGAGTCATCCTACATTGGTGAGTAGTGACTGGGTTCTTAAAAGCTTTCAAGAGGACATCTAAAATGCAGCTAATGGTCTCCTATCATTGAAAGCAAAGAAGAGTGCAAAAAACCAAGGGCATTTGGAAGCAGTCTGCCCTAGGATGTGATGGGCCTCAAGACCAAAAGATGGTGCCCTGCTACCAATGCCAACCACTCAGAAAAGGATCAAAACTGGAGATCCTGGATAGAAGGGAAGGAAAACATGGAACAAAATCCAAAAACACAATAATGACCAGAATTACTGGTCAGATAGAGTCTGGTGAGACCCACAATACTATGGCCCTGGGATACATTTTGGGCCTGGAATAAAACTCACTCCCAGGGGATGGGTCCCAGCCTGATAGTAAATAAGATGTACACTCGCACCGCTCAACCAGGGTGACACACCCACATACTCTATGGAAATGCATCCTTTGGAGCAATTGACCACAGGGCACCAAAGAGACACACAGGGTTCTATAACTATGAGGGGCATGGGGGAGGGGTTTACTGGGCCAGAGGGGAGGAGAATGGGTTAGGGTTGGGAATGTTAAATGGGAGTGAAACTAAATGTACACAAATTATTGAATGTAAAACAAACTCTGCTCTGTAAACTTGCACCTAAAGCACAATAAAATAAATAAATAAAATGAAATAGAAATCAAAGGCTGAAAAAAGATATATGAAGCAAATGGCAACCAAAAAAAAAAAAAAAAAAGGCAGGAGTGGAATTATGAATTTCTGATAAAATAGACTTTGAGACAAAAACAAGCATAAGACACAAGGCAGGTCATTAAAGGATCAATTTAATAAGAGGACAAAAATCATAATACATGTCTATGCACCCAATTAAAGAGTGCCAAAATACATTAAGCAGACTTTAAGGGAATTGAAAAGGCAAATAGATGACTCCATAGTAATACTAGGAGGCTTTAATACACTACTTTCAATAAAATATAGAATGGGCTGGAAACTGAACAAAGATGCAGAATTAAACAATACAATCAAATGACTTGAACTTATAGACATCTACAGAGCAACTGACCCAACAACAACAAAATATACATTTGGTTCCACCACATATGGAACATTTTCCAGGATAGACCATATTTTAGACCACAAAGCAATCCTGAATAAATTTAAAAACATTGAAATACTACAAAGCATGTTCTCAGATGACAATGGTATAAAATTACAAATTAACACTAGGAAGACCAATGCAAAGAGAGCAAATGCATGGAAAGTGAATAACACCCTCCCCAAAAACGACTAGGTATTAGAAGAAATAAAAAAATGAAATTGAAAAATTCCTTGAATTAAATAGAATGAAAACACGATATACCAAAATCTTTGGGACACAGTAAAAGCAGTGATCATAGGGCAATTTGAAGCAATACATCCACACATCAAAAAAAAAAAAAAAGGAAAGAGCCAAAATCAACACCTTAAGCCAACATCTCCAAAAATCAGAAAAAAAGAGCAGCAAAACAGCCTAAAGTAACCAAAAGAAAAGAAATAACAAAGATTCAAGCAGAAATAAATGAACCAGAAAGTAGAAGAAAATAGAAAAAATAATCAATAAGACTAGAAGTTGGTTCTTTGAAAAGATTAATAAAATCAACAAACCACTGGCAAATTTAACCAAAGGTAATAATGAGAATATACATAAAAAATTAATAAAAAAAATGAAAGGGGAAATATCACAATAGATTCAGCAGAAATAAAAAGAATAATATCAAGATACTAGAAATAACTACACACCAACAAATCTGAAAACCTAGAAGAAATGGATTGATTTCTAGAAACACACTACTTCCCTAAACTAAAACAGACTGAGGAAGAATATCTGAACAGACACATGGCCAAAGAAGAAATTATGCAGGTCATAAAAAAATTACAAGCCAAAAAATCCTGGCCCAGATGAGTTCACTGGATAATTCTGTCAATCATTCAGATAAGAACTGACACCAATCCTACTCAAACTATTCCAGAACATAAAAAAAAAAAAAAAAAAAAAAAATTTGAAATCCTCCCAAATTCATTTTATGAAGCAAGCGTAACACTGGTAACAAAACCTGCAAAAATACCATTAGAAAGGAAAGCTACAGGCCAATACCCCTCATGCATATAGATGCAAAAATCTTCAACAAAAGCCTAATAAATTGTGGTGGCTATTTGTGTGTCAGCTTGGCTGGGTCTGGTTGAGTGGCTGGACAGCTGAGTAATAGTCCCCAGGATGAGATTGGCAATCAACTCCATGGTGGGATGTACTGTGAGCAGCTGAGTAGCTGCTTTGGGTAGGGGGTCTACTTTCCATACATAAGAAAGCAATATCTGGGGAGGGAGCAATAAGAGAAAAGAAGTAGAGTAGGAGAATAGTGAGGAAAAAAATGGGAAAAATGATAAAAGAAAAACAAGGAATGTGGTTAACCAGGAGAAAGCAAACAATTGAAACCAGCAACAGGGAAGAGAGAAAAGCTGAAAACTAGAACCTGGGAAGGGAAGAATAAAGAATAATAATAAAAAGGATGAAGAAGAAAATAATAATAATAATAGTAACAATTTTAAAGCAGAAAAAAAAAGGGGGTGGGAATCTGGGCAGGGCGAGCTAGAGTACCCAGGCTCTGTTAGAGCACACAGATTGAGGTTTAATTCCTGCCAACCCAGAAGTTGGGTGACAGTGAGGGATGGCTGCAGCTCTGTTCACCAAGAGGGTATGCGGTATAAGAGTAACAAGGATAATATCGCACCTTTCCAGTGATTTATGTCCGGAATGTCCTTGCTGTTCCTGGAAAGTGGAGGCTATTCTTCCAAAAACAAAACCAAACTCACTGCCGTCAAGTCGGACCCGACTCATAGCGACCCCTCCTTGGGTTTCCAAGATGGTATCACTACTGAAGTAGATCACCCAATCTACCTCTCAATTAGTGGCTGGTGGTTTTGAACCACCAGCCTTCTGGTTAGCACTCAAATGTCTTAGGCATTATGCTACCAGAATTCTTAGCCCCCTGGAATATGAGAGAACGCTGTAGCTTTAAATATCCAAAATGGTGGAACCACTTGCAAACATTCAAAATGGCTGTGCCCTCTGGACAGGCAAAAATCCACAGATCAGGGCATCTCCCTCTTCACTGCTTCCCCTTTTATTCACCAGCCACCAGTGCAGTCCTTTATGCAGCCCCTGGCTAGCAGGGCTGATTTTTAGATTAATTCTTAGGTCCTAATAACAGTTGGGAATATCCAAGCTGTTTCTGCTATCAGGATCACTAACAGTCCACAGCTCCATATATCTCATATTTCAGTGTTTCCATGCAGGTTTCTACCAGTTGGAGTTTAGTCCACTTATGCATCTGTCTTTTCAAAACTCGTCTCCAGGATTATCTTCTTATCTTCTGTATCTGTGGTAATAAGTTTCTTTTCTTTTCTTTGTTGAAGAGGGTCTGTGTAGTTTGTCTGCTTATTCCGCCATCTTACCAGCACTTTGCTTGAATGTTATTTTTTAAAATTATTCATTTTAGTTTGGAAAGTTTCTATTAACTTATCTACAAGGTCATTGATTCTTTCCTTGACATTATCCAGTCTAATAATCATCCCATCTAAGGCCTTTTCTGTTTCTGCTAAAGTTTTTGATTCCTAGAATTTCCTTTATACTTAAGGTATAGTTTTCATCTTTCTGTTTACTTTATCCATCTGTTCTGCATGTTTTCGACATCTTTGATTATTGCTTTCAACATATTAATCATAGTTATTTTATCTCTTTGTCTTATAATTCCACAATTTTTGCATTATCTGAGTCTGTATTTGATGTACTTTTTTTCTCTTCAGACTGCATTTTTTTCCTTGTCATTTAGCTTTCGTTGAAAGCCAGACATGTAGAGTTGGATAGAGAGAATTAAAGTAAATAGTATTCAATGTATGGTTTTATGTTTATCTGGCTAGGATTTGGACAATCTTTAATGTTTAGTATAGCTGTAGGTACTAGAGGTGTCCTTTTTTTGTTGTTCTCCCATTTTGTCTTTGGGATTTCCTAAGTCCTCTTCCTAAGAGATATACTGCATCTTGCAGACCTTTCTGTTTTAATTCATTTGTTAATATACTGTGGCCCTGTTAGTGTGGTAGTAAGATGTACTGCAAGGAAACATTAATCTTCCAGTGAAATCTAAGTCATTTATTAAACCTGTGACTCTTTGCTTTGGTCTTCAAAAGTATTTATCCAGGAGAGATGTGGTCTTTTGTCCCTTGTCCCTACTCCACTCATTACTCCAAAATTTCTAATCTATTTACTTGAATTACTGACAGTAGTTGATTATATTCGACCATTTTGTTTTTGAAGTAGGAAGACTAGCAGGAGATTCAGTGGGAGAAATATTCTTCCTATGGGTGAGTTGAAGTTCTGAAAGACTTTTCACCTGAAAGGAAGCTTTTATTATGCAGAAGGTTATGGGTGTATTTCTTAGTGATTACTTTTCTCCTGACAGAGCAATGTACTGATCTTCCTTGAATTTTCACTGTGAAAATGTGGTAGGGCCCTGAAAACAATACCTGTGAAAGTATAAGTAGCTATTCACTAAAAGTAGAGACTCTGGGTGTTTTTCACTCTAGTCTCTGTAAATAAAATTTTGCTGAAAACCAAAAAAAAACCCAAACTTATTGTGGTCAAGATGGTTCCTACTCATAACGACCCCTCCTTGGGTTTCTGAGATGGTATCACTACAGAAGGAGAAGGTCCAACATTCCTTCTGAGGAGTGGCTGGTGGGTTTGAACCACTAACTTCTTGTTAGCAGTCAAATGCCTTAGGCACTATATCACAAGAGTGCTTGTGTGGATGGCCGAAATGGAAGGCTCAAGGGGCTCCTCACTGAAAATTATAGAACTTTCATAAGTTAGCAACCATGATTAACATGGACAATAATCATAGTGACTGTTTGCTGTTGTTGTAATGTGCCATCAAGTTGTCTCTGACTCATAGCAACCTTATGTACAACGGAAACAAACACTGCCTTGTCCTGTGCCAGCTTCATGATCCCTGCTATACCTGAGCCCATTGCTGCAGCCACAGTGTCAATCCACCTTGGTGAAGCCCTTCCCCTCTTTTGTTGACTCTCCATTTTACCAAGCATGATATCTGCTGTGGAATGGTCTTTTCTGACAACATGACCAAAGTATATGAGACAAAGCCTGGCCATTCTTGCTTCCAAGGATCATTCTGGCTTTATTTCCTCCAGGACTGGTTTGTTAGTTACTTTAGCAGTCCATAGTACTTTCAGCATTCTTCACTAAAACCAAAACTCAAAAGCATCAATTCTTCTTTGGTCTTCTTTATCCATTGTCCAGCTAGCACATGCATATGAAGTGACTGTAAATACCATGGCTTGGGTTAGGCACATCTAAGTCTTCAAGGAGGTATCTTTGCTCTTCAGTGTTTGAAAGTGGTCTTCTGCAACAGATTTACCCAATACAGTATATCTTTTGATGTCTTGGCTGCTGCTTCCATTGGCATTGATTGTACAACCACATAACAAGAAGTCTTTACAATTTCAATCTTTTTTCCATCTATTGTGATGCTGCTCATTTGTCCAGTCATGAGGATTTTTGATATCTTTATATTGAGGTGTAATCCATACTGAAGACTGTAATCTTTAACCTTCATCATTAAGTGCTCCAAGCCATCCTCACTTTCAGCAAGAAAAGGTGTGTCATCTGCATATCTCTGGTTGTTAATGAGCCTTCTTCTAATCCTGATGCCACATTCTTTGTATAGTCCAGCTTCTCAGATTATTTGCTCAGCATACAGATTGAATAAGTATGGTGAAAGGATACATCCGTGATACATTTCCTTCCTGATTTTAAACCATGCAGTAGCCCCTTGTTCCTTTTGAATGACAGTCTCCTGGTCTATGTACAGGTTCCTCATGAGTACAATCAAGTGTTGTAGAATTTCCATTCTTTTCAATATTGTCCACAATTTGTTATGATCCACATAATCAAATGCCTTTGCACAGTCAATAAAACAAGTAAACATCTTTCTGGTATTCTTTGCTTTCAGCCAAGATCCATTTAAGATCAGCAATGATATCTTTCACTCCACATCCCTTCCTGAACCCAGAGTGCATTTCTGGAAGTTCTCTTTCAATATACTGCTGCAACCATTTTTTAATTATCTTCAATAAGATAATTGTATGTGTTATCACTGATATTGTTCAATAATTTCCACATTCTGTAGGATCACCTTTCTTTGAATGGGTACAAATATGGATCTCTTCCAGTCAGTTGGACAGGAAGCAGTCTTCCAAATCTATTAGCAGAGCTGAGTGAGTGCCTCCCGCATGACATCCATTTGTTGAAACATCTCAATGGGTATTCCATCAATTCCCGGAGCCTTGTTTATTGCCAATTCCTTCAGTGCAGCTTTGACTTCTTCCTTCAGTACCACTTGTTCTTGATCATATGCCACCTCCTGAGACGGATGATGATCTACCAATTCTTTTTGGTATAGTGACTCTGTGTATTGTATATTCCATCCATCTTCCTTAAAAAAAAGAAAAAAGAAAAAAAAATAAAGCGTGGGTTTATTTTATTTATTTATTTATGTATTTATTTATTGTGCTTTGGGTGAAAGTTTACATAGCAAATTGACTTTCCATACAGCAACTCGCATATACTTTGTCTCATGACACTGACTACAATTTCCCACAATGCAACAGCTCCCCTCCCACATCCTCCCCACAGTTACCTCTTCCCTGTGTCCTTTTCTCCATGCACTCCAGCCCCCTGAGCTGTCTCCCTGTGCATACACAGCCCTTCTATTTTCCCATGATTGTTCTCTCCAAGGAGTGCATCTACTTAATGTAAATGTTCAGCTCATATGTTCGTCTTTTGTTTGGCTGGAAGCCACAGGAATGGGTTCAATTTCAGAACTGAAGGGCAGCTAGGGGCCATAGTCTCAGTGGTTTCATCAGGCTCTATCAGACCAGCAAAACTGGTCCTTTTTTTTTTTTTTTTTCAATAATTTTAAGTTTTGTTCCACAATATTCTTCCACTCTGTCCAGGATTTTCTACACAGATCCCCTTCTGAGTGGTTGACAGTGATAGCCAGGCACCATCTAGTTCTTCTGTACTCATAGTCATATAGGCTGAGGATCATACAGTGTACCAGTCACTTGGACTAATTGTTTCCATGTGTCTTTAGTTTTCTTCATTCTTCTTTGCCCTGGATGAGGAGCGACCCATCATTGAACCTAGATGGTCACTTGCAAGCTTTTAAGATCCCAGTCACTACTCACCAGAGTAAGATGTGTAACAATGTTTTGTGTAGTTTTTTATGCCAGTTGAGCTTGACGTCCTCTGCAACTATCATTGCAAGCCCACAGGTAAAACTACTCACTCCCTTTGTGTAGCTGGCTGTGACAAAGAAATGACTACACATTGTCCCTTGTCCACTCTACTATATACCTGGGAATTCTAACAGAACATTCCAATACACATGTAGAAACATTGTCTGCCAAACCTTATATATGGTCTTGGACACACTTCTCCCTACATAGACATACCCAATAGTTCAGCCTGTCCACCCATCTATCCACCCATATTTCCATGTTTGCTTCCATTGGCAAAGCAGTACTGCATGTGAAATGGGTTCATTTTTATTGTCTATACCTCCCATACACCTCTCTATGTCTTTGTTCTTCCTCAATTGCACAATGTTGATCACTCACATTTAGTACATTGCCCTTCTCTTCACCCAAATCAATGCTTATCTCTACCTATCTAACAATGTTTCCTCCCATAACTTCCCACCCTCTTAATCAAAAAAGGAAATTTCCTTCCATATATAAACATTTCCTTGACTTTTTACAATAAACAGACTAATACAATATTTGTCCTTCTGAGATTGACTTATTTCACTCAGCAGAGTGTCCTCCAATATCATCCAGGTTATGTGCTATTTTGCCTAAGCCATTTAACTAATAACCAGAAGGCTGGTGGTTCAAACCCACCAGCCACTCAGAAGGAAGATTTGGCAATCTCCTTACATAGTGATACTGCCTCGGAAACCCAAAGAGGGGTCGTTATGAGTCAGGTCTGACTCAAGGGCACATAACAACAACAACAATATTATTCTTTAGGGTTACATAGTATTCCATTGTGTGAAAGTACAATAGTTTGTTTTCCATTCTTCTGTTGATGGACACCTATCCATCTTTTGGCTATTGGAAATAGTGCTGCAATGAACATGGATGTGCATAGTTCTGTTCTTGTCATGGCTCTCACTGCTTTAGGATATATACCTAGTAACGGAATGACTGAGTCAAATGGTATTTCTAATTCCAACATTTTAAGGATCACCATACTGTTTTCCACAGTGGTTATATCATTTGCCAGTCATACCAGCAGTGTCTGAGAGTTTCAATCTCTCCACATCTTGCCAGCATTTGTTATTTTCTGTCTTGTTGAACTTTGCTACTAGTCCTAGGGCAAGATGGTATTTCATTGTTGTTTTGATTTGCATCCCTCTAATGACTCCACGGCACATAACAACAACAACAATAATGGCTAACAATCATGAAGCATTTCTTCATGCTTGTTGGCTACTTGAATATCCTCTTTGGTGAAGTGTCTATTTATTTCTTCTGCCCATTTTTTATTGGATTATTTTTCCTTTTGTTGTTGAGGTGTTGGATTTTTCTATAAATTCTAGAGATAAGTCCCTTGTTAAATATGTCATTGCCAAATATTTTTTTCCAATTTGTAGTTTCTCTTTTGACATTTTTGGAGAAGTCTTTGGAAGCATATAAATTTTAATTTTTAGGAGGTCCCATTCATCTATGGGATCTTCTGCTGTTTCTGAATTTTGGGTTATGCTGGATAATCTATTTATGCCGTATATTAGAACTTCTAAATTTGCCCCTAGTTTTTCCTTGAGGAACTTTATAGCTTTAGGTTTCACATTTAACTATTTGCTTCATCTGGAGTTTGTTTTTGTGTATGGTGTGAGGTACAGATCTTGTTTCATTTTTCTGCAAATGGATATGCAGTTTTGCCGGCACCATTTATTAAACAGACAATCTCTTCCCCATTTAATGGGTTTAGACCCTTTGTTAAAATCAGCTGACCATAGGTTGATGGATCTATTTCTGGGTTCTAAATTTGCTTCCAACCGTCTATGTGTCTGTCATACTACCAATACCAGACACTTTTGACTACTGTGACTCTATAGTAGATTTTGAGATCTTGGAGTGTGAGACCTCCTACTTTGTTCTTCTCTTCAATATTGCTTTGGTTATTCAAAGTCACTCTTTCCTTTCTACATAAAGTTAGTGATTTGTTTTTCCGTGTCCTTAAAGAATGTTGAGGGGATCTGTACTGGAATTGCACTGAATGTATAGATTGCTTTAGGTAGAATTGACATCTTCACAATGTTCAATCTTCCTGTCCTCAAGCATTGTGGGTTCTTCCATTTTGTCAAAGTAGTGTTTTGTAGTTTTCCTTCTTTAGGTCTTTTGTGTCCCTGGTAAGATTTATTCCCAAGTAATTTATTTTTTTTGGTAGCTATTGTAAATGATAGGAGCTTTGCTGGTGTACTGCCTAAGGTTTTTGACTGCTAACCAGAAGGCTGGTGGTTCCTTGGAAGGATGATTGGACAATATACATCTGTAATGATACTCCCTCGGAAACCCATGGAAGGGTTGCTCTGAGTTGGATACAATTCAATGACTGAGTTGGTTTTTTTTTTTTTTTTTTTTTTTT
>NW_006921660.1:10986825-11025834 GCF_000298275.1 Orycteropus afer afer | reverse complement strand
TCTTTGCTGGTGTAGAGGAATCCAACTGATTTTTGGATGTTGATCTTGTATCCTGCCATGCTGTTAAATCCCTCAATTAGTTCCAGGAGATTTTGACTAAGTCTCTCGGATTTTCTAGGTATAGGGTCATACATCAAAAAATAGGGATAGTTTGACTTCTTCCTTACCAATTTGGATGTCTTTGGTTTCCCTTTCTTGCCTTCTTGACATGGCTAGGATTTCCAACACAATGTTGAATAGAAGTGGTGATAGAGGCCATCTTTGTCAGGTTCCTGTTCACAAGGGGAATGGTTTCAGTCTCTCTCCATTAAGAATAATGTTGGCTGTTGGTTTTGCATATATGCATTTTATATGTTGAGGAATGTCCCTTCAATTCTTATTTTCCTGAGAGTTTTGATCAGGAATGGTGTTGGATTTCATCAAATGCCTTTTCTGCATTGATTGATATGATCATGTTTTTATTTCCACTTTGTTTTATTTACGTGATGGATTACATTGATTGTTTTTCAAATGTTGAACCATCCTTGCATACTTGATTTGAACCCCACTTGGTCATAAATTATTATTTTCTTGATACCTTGTGGAGTCTCTTGGCTAGGATTTTGTTGAAGATTTTTGCATCTATATTCACAAGGAATTTTGTCCTGTAGTTTTCCGTTTGAGTGATTTCTTTTCCTGATTTTGGTATCAAGGTTATGCTTGCTTCATAAATGAATTAGTGAGGATACCATCCTTTTATGTTTTGGAATAGTTTGAGTAGGATTGGTGTCAGTTCTTCTCTGAATGTTCAGTAGAATTCTCTGGTGAAACTGTCTGGGCCAGGACTTTTTTGTTGTTGCTGTTGGTAATTGTTTTATGACCTGTTTAATTTCTTCTTCTTTTTTTTTTTTTTATCTGTTCAACTTTTCCACTTCAGTCTGTGTTAGTTTAGGTGAGCTGTGTGTTTCTAGAAATATGACCATTTCTTAGAGTTTTTCAAATTTGTTGGAGTACAGTTCTTCATTGTATTCTGATATTATCTTTTTTATTTCAGTTTGTTCTGTTGTGATGAAACCCATTTCATTTCTTAATCATGTTATTTGTATTCTCTTTCTCTTTTCCTTTGTTAAATTTGCCAGTGGTTTGTCAAGTTTATTAATCTTTCTAAAAAACCAACTTCTAGTCTTGTTAAATTTTTCTATTGTTTTTCTATTTTCTGTTTCATTGATTTCAGATTGAATCGTTATTATTTCCTTTCTTTGGCTGACTGTAGGTTTTTCTTGCTGTTCTTTTTATAATTGTTGGAGATGTTGGTTTATAGTGTTGATTTTGGCTCTTTCTTCTTTTTAGTTGTTTGCATTTATTGCTATAAATTGACTTCTGATCATTGCTTTTGCTGTGTCCCAAAGATTTTGTTATGTTGTGTTGTCATTCTCATTTGATTCAAGGAATTTCTGAATTTCATTTTTTATTTCTTTTCTCACCCACTCTTTCTTAAGGAGGGTGTTGTTCAGTTCCCATGTGTTTATTCTTTTTCCATTGATCTTCCTATTTTTGATTTCAACTCTAACTCTTTGCACAGTTCATTATAATATTTGACTTTGTCTTCTCTAACTTCTCTTTGAAATATTCTGTTCAGCTCCTTTATTCTGTCAATTCTTCTATTTGATTTAGCTAATCTCTGTTTAGGGGAAAGTTTCAGAGTCTCTTCTGACATCCATTTTGGTCTTTTCTTCCTCTCCTGTCTTTTTGATTACCTTTTACTTTCTTCATGGATGATGTTCTTGATGTCATCCCATAATTTTACTTTTTTTTTTTTTTTCCATTGGTGTTCAATTCATGAACTCTATTCATTATATGGTCTCTAAATTTAGGAAGGATATAATCAATGTAATGTTCTGGCTCTTGTGGACTTCTTTTCATTGTCTTCAGCTTTAATTTGAACTTGAGTATGAGCAGTTTATGGTTACAGTTCACTCCTGGCCTTCTTTTGGCTGATGATATTGATCTTTTCCATCACATCTTGCTACAGATGCAGTCAATCTCATTCCTGTGTATTCTATCTGGTGAAGTCTATGTGAATAGCCACCATTTGTGTTGTTGAAAAAGGTATTGCAATGAATAAGTAGTTGGTCTTGCAAAATTCTATCATGCAATCTCCAGCATCATTTTTATCACCAAGGCCATATTTTCCAACAGCAGGTGCTTCTTCTTTGTTTCCAACTTTTGCGTTCCAATAGCCAGTGATAATTAACACATCTTGATTGTATTTTCGTTCAATTCCAGACTGCAGAAGTTGGTAAAAATCTTCAATTTCCTTATCTGTGGCTTTGGAGGTTGATGCATAAAATTGAATAATAATATTATTAACTGGTCTTCCTTATAGGCATATGGATAATTTCCTATCACTGGCAGCATTGTATTTCAGGATAGATCTTGAAACATTTTTTTGTGATGATAAATGCCATGCCATTCCTCTTCAATTTGTCATAGTAGATCATATGGTCGTCTGATTCAAAATGGTCCAAACTGGTCAATTTCAGCTCATTACTGATTAGGATATCAATCTTTATATGTTCCATTTCATGTTTTACAACTTCCAATTTTCCTAGATTTATATTTCATACATTTCTTGTCCTGATTATTAATGGATATTTGCAGCTATTTCTTCTCATTTTGAGTCATGCCACATCAGCAAATAGAGGTCCCAAAACCTTTACTCTATCCACATTACTAAGATCAGCTCTATTCAGCTGTTACCTAGTCATATTCTGAATGCCTTTCAACTTGAAGTTCTCATCTTCCAGCACCATATTAGATAATGTTTCAAGACTATTTATAGAGTTGTCCAGTAATATATCAGATAGTTTCACTGCTATTCATAAGGTTTTCACTGGCCAGTTCTTTGAGAAGTGGATGACCTCTTCCTTATTCTGCATCACTCTTAGTCTGGAAGCTCCATTAAAACATGTCCACCATGGATAACACTGTGGGCATTTGTAAAACTAGTGGTATAGCCTCCAGCCTCACAGCAACACACAAGCCACCACAGGATGACAAACTGACAGATATGTTTGTCTCTCTTAGCTGCTTCAGACTGATCAGCTCCTTCTTCCTGGCCTGTCCTCTCTGTTCTAGCCCTGCAAAACTGGCTTCCACCACTTCCTGGCCTGTCCTACATGTTCTGACCCTCCAAAAGCTGGCTCCCGTCTCTTCCCTGCTTGCCCTATGTGTTTCATCCCTTCAAAAGCCTGCTCCCACTGCTTCTTGGCCTGCCCTACCTGTTCTGGCAGGAATGGATAGTGACTAACTTGTTATTTTTCCTGCCCTTTCACATTCTTTTAAGTAAATAGAATAGGCAACTTTTTAAGGACATGGAATTCTTTATGTTTGCTATTTCCAGTTATGTATTATTTTAAGCATAATCATCTCCCATGACTGGTTTCAGCTGATATTCATAGCTACAACAAGATGACCTTGAAAAAGGAGAAACCAAGTCTTGGAACAACCAAGATAAAGGAGAAACAGAGATAACCCTGGCAGATCAAGAGGCTGGAGGGTGCCCACTCCCATACTTTCCCCTCCTTGTGGAGTTAATCTTTCTAGGCAAGTATGAGGGACTTGAAAGACACTTCTCCTGACCAAGGACAGATTTTTTATCATGATCAGAAGAGTAGAGAGGTCACAAGGCAACAACAACTCATCCCATGAAAGAAAGAAACATTATCAGCTTTCCTCAAACCCTTAGCCCAATTTCATTTAAAAACCCAAATCACATCCCAGCTCAAGGAGACAGACATTTTAAAGAAATGATGTTTACTCTCTCCTTGGGTATTGATACTCAATAAACCCTTTGCTTTCTCTCTTCAACCTGTTGTGATCATTGACTCTTTGCAACAGGGTGTAAGGACCTTGTTTTCCTACAACAGTTGCAGCAATATTTTGATAGGGAACTGCCAGAAATTCAAGTTGGATTAAGAGGAGGACTTGGAAGGCATGATATCATTGCTAAGGTTGGATGACATTTGGCTGCAAGTAAAGACTATCAGAATAATGTTTAGCTATATTTTATTGATCATGCAATGACATTTGATTGTGAGGATCATAAAAAAAAATATGGATAACATTCTGAAAAATGGGAATTCCAGAACAATTAATTGTGCTTATGAGGAACCTGTATATAGTCAAAGAGGCAGTTGTTTGAAAACAAGGCAGTTGTTTAAAATTAGCAAGGGTGTGCATCAGGGTTGTATTCTTTCACCACACTATTCAATCTGTGTTCTGAGAAAGTATTCTGAGAAGCTGGACTATATGACAAAGAACATGGCTTCAAGATTTGAGGAAAACTCATTAACAGCCTATGATGTGCAAATAACACAACTTTGCTTGGTGAAAGTGAAGATGACTTGAAGAAGTTATTGATGAAGATCAAAGACTACAGCCTTCAGTATAGATTAAACTGCAACATAAAACAAAAATCCTTACAACTGGGTCAATAAGCAAAATCACAATAAATGGAAAAAAAGATTTGGGTTTTCAGTAATTTCCTTTTACTTAGATCCACAATCAAAACTTTTGGAAGCAGCAGTAAAGAAATCAAATGTTGTATTGCACTGGGCAAATCTGCTGTGAAAGACCTCTTTATAGTGTTAAGGAGCAAAGATGTCCCTTTGAAGATTAAGGTATGCCTAACCCAAACTACAGCATTTTAAATCACCTTATATGCATGTGAATACTCAACTATTAAAAAGGAGACCCAATAAGACTTTGCGAATTGTGGGTTTGGCTGAGAATACTGAAAATACCACCTATGGACTTCAAAAAGAATGAACAAATCTATCCTGAAAGAAATCCAGCTGGAAGGTTCCTTAGAAGTGAGAATGCCAAGACTTTGTCTCATCTACTTTGGTCATATTGTCAGAAGGGACCATTCCCTGGAGAAGGCTATCAAGCTTGGTAAAGTGGAGATTCAGTGAAAAAGGAGAAGATACTCAGTGAGATAGATTGACACAGTGGCTGCAACTATGGGCTCAAACATAGTGGGGCTTGTGAAGATGATGCAGGACTATGCAGTGTTTTCTTTCTATTGTACATGGGGATGCTATGAGTTGGAGTCAACCTGATGGCATCTAATAACAACAACAACAGCAACAATGTGATTCCCACACAGCCTCCAGAAATTAAGTAATTTTACCATTTGAATAGTCAAGGGAGCTCTGGTACCATAGTGGCTAAGGCACTTGACTGCTAACCAGAAGGCTGGCGGTTCAAACCCACCAGCCACTCCTCAGAAGGAAGATGGGGCAATCTACTTCCATAGTGATATTGCCTCGGAAACCCAAGGAGGGGTCGCTATGAGTCGGGACCGACCCGACGGCACATAACAACAACAACAACAGCAGCAGCAACATGCAGATCGCAGCTCTGATTCTCTAGATGCTTTTGTCTCTCCAGCATTTAAGTAGCACTTTTTCCTGAAAATTCAGTATTCTAATGGATCCATGAGAAGTCATTAATTTTCAGTTTTTTCACCTTTTTCTCCTCATAAGTGCAGGATCAATGACTTCAAAGCTCTTTACATGTTGGAACTGAATTCTTCTAACATTTTTTTATAATTTTTAATTTATTTTTTAATGGTTTGGGTGAATTTTATAGAGCAATTTAGCCCTCCATTCAATAATTTTTACACATTTTTTTGTAACATTAGTTGCAATTCCCTCAAATTTACAGAATTCTTCTTGCTTCCTCTCTGAGTTCCAAATGTCCATTAGTCCTCTTCTCCTGTCCTTCTAGCCCTCTGAGCTTTGTTTTGAGGCAAATGCTGCCCTTTTGATTTCATATGATTCATTGTTCTGAAGAGTACATTCCTCAGCAGTGTTTACTTTATATGCCTATTTTTTGTTTGGCTGAAAGGTGATCCCCGGGTGTGAGTTGAGTTCCAAGTTTGAAGGGTGTCCATGAGCCACAGTCTTGGGGTCCCCAATGGTCTGTATAATACCAGTAATTCTGGTCTTTTTAATGATTTTGAATTTTGGTCTACATATTATCCCCTTTCTGTTCTGAACTTTCTGTGGTCCTGATCAAAGCAGTGGGTATTGAAGTAGTTTGTAATCGTAGACAAGCACCACCTAGTTTGTCTAGTCTCAGGGTAGTGGAGCCTTTGGCTCACATGGTCCACTAGTTCTTTGGACTAACTGAAAATGCAGCAATACACTATATATTCAAAGTTTATTACATAAACTTTTTTTTTTTTCCTTTCTGCTTTTCTTCATTTTCTCCTGTGTATCGGAGGAACTACCTCATGAAATATATTATGTCTTTATTTTATGGCTCCAATAATGTAATCATATGTGCTTAGTTTTATTCATTTGATTTTAAAATCAGTTGGACGAAGAAAGGAGGTGAAATATGCAAGTGTACTCTTTTTTGTTGTTGTTGTTGTAATTAATTACTTTTACTCGTGTTGTGTGTGTCTGTTTGGATTTGAAAGAGTCCTGTATAGCACTATTTGTTTTGTGCCTGAAACACTTTAGTACTTGTACCATGTTTTGCTAGCAATGAATTATTATTATTTTTTTCTGAGAATAACATTCTTCCACGTTCATATTGAAAAATAGTTTGTTATATAAAAAATTCTTGTTTCATAATTTTTTTTCTTTATAATCGAACACATTGAATATATCATCCCATTGTTTGCAATGGGTGTCAGCTGTCAGTCTTGCTGAGGGTTTGTGTGTTTGTATGAGATTAGTCATCATTTTTCTCTTAAGCCTTTTAAGATTTTTTCTTTCTCTTTGGTTTTCCACATTTTGATTATGATATGTTTTGGTTTATACCCTTGCTTTTATCTTATGTGGAGTCAGTTGGCTTTCTTATATGTGGAGAATAATATATTTCATCAAATTTAGCATGTTTTCAGCCATTATTTATTTTAATATTTTCTGTCACTTTCTCTTCCTCTACTTCATGTAAAGCCATCTGAATATATCAGTGCATTTAAGGTGTCTCACAATTTTTTCTGAGGCTCTGTTAATTTATTTTTTATTCTGTTTTCTCTATGATCATCAGATTGCATAATCTCTATATTGATGTATTGTAAAGTTCACTGGTTATTTCTTCTGCTAGTTCCAATCAAATATTGAGCCTCTTTAGTAAGTTTGTTGTTCTATTTTCCAACAGAAGAATTTCTCATAGGGCCTATTACATAGTTTCTATCTATTTACTTATATTCTCTATTTTATGAGTCATATGTGCTCTCTTTCTTTATTTCTTTATGCATGATTTTCTTTAGTTCTTTGAAAATATTTGTAAAATTTTAAAGTTTTTGTCTGCTAAGATCAACATCTGGACATCTTCAAACACCATTTCTTTTGCCTCCTAATGCATGGGTTACAGTTTTCTGTTTCTTTGCATATCTCTTAATTTTTGGTTAAAAACAAGTATGTTAGATGGTATATTTGTAGCAACTCTGGATACTGATAATATCAAAATTAGATTGTTGTTGCTGCTGTTTTCTTGATCATTTGTTTAATTATTTTTTAGTAACTTAGCTGAACAATGTTATATAATCTATGTCCCTTAAAGTAAGCAAGCAGCCTCAAATGTTCCTACTCAGATTTTTTATTCCATATTTTTATATTTTATATGATTAAATAGGCACTTCCCTGGGTCAGAATAAGTCAGTTATTAGTCAAGGATTATGGGTAATCCCTCTGAGCCAGATAGTATTTTACTATATTCTTTGATTATTTGTGTAGTTTGGAAACTATCAAAATACAGGAAGTTTTCATTTTCCCTCTATGTTCACACATGGACTAGTAGTTTCTACAAGTCCTAAGAGAGCACAAATTGGACACACACATAGACTTCCAGACTGCAATAGATAAATATGATTTTCATTTTAAGTCTAGTGTGCTAGATGTCACCACTAAGTAAAAAAAAAAAAAAAAAAAAAAAAAAAAAGCTTATTTTTCATTCACTGTTTTATCACAGATCGTGTTTAAGTTTCTTGAAACAGTGAGACTTCTGTCCTGAATTGATGTGCTTGTGTGGACTTGGGGAATATTTTCAAATCTACTCACATTGGATTGCTTCTGATTACTTCAGTCTAGCATATTTTCACAGCCTTCACAACCCTCAGAGTTGATTGTCATCCCAGAAAAGCTCTTCTTGACAGTAAAATTGTCGGGATCTCTCTATTAAAGTTATCAGTCCTGTCATTTTTTTTGTATCAAATAAAAGTCTCTTAATTGTTTCCCGGGAGCTCTAGTAGCATAATGCCTAAGGCACTTGACTGCTAACCAGAAGGCTGGCTGTTCAAACCCACCAGCCACACCTTGGAAGGACGGTTGGACAATCTACTTCATAGTGATACTGCCCCAGAAACTCAAGGAGGGGTCGCTATGAGTCGGGGCTGACTCAATGATACACAACAATTATTTCCCATCAAGATCACCATTATTATAAATGATGTCCATAAGCAGGGAATTTGCCATAATTTTTTACAAATGTTAGGTCCTTCAGTTAGAGCTGCCCAGCTCCTCATCATAAGGGTCATCTTTGGAACACTTAATCAACTGCACCACAGCTGGTGGCGGTGATCTGTTTTCCAGAGTACTACTGCTGTTCTATAAGTCCACACTGGTTAGGCATGAGAATTCTTCCCTACAAAGCTTTGGAAGGAGAATTTAGTCCAAAGTATTTTCTGCCTGCTACTCTAAAGTTGTTTCTGTCTTAAGAGTGGAGGATGAATGGAGGAAGAGATGCCTTATCCTTTCTGTCATGCTTGCTTAGAATAGAATTTCTGCAACATGTGGCTTCAAGGGTTGAGACTTGTTCTCAGCCTGACCTTCCCAGGATAAAACCATAGCCCTAGACTGTGAACTGAGAACACAAGGAGTCCCTATTTTCTTTCCTGCATACTTTCAAAACAGAGTTTCCGTAACATAGACCTGGATGGATAACAAAGCATGTTGTGGCTTAATGTCATTTTCATTCCCTGTTTTCTTTAGATGTAGTAGATTTTCTTCAACAATTTCTCCATTTGCTGCATGCTATCTGGAAGATTAAAAAAAAAAAAAAAAGTTTAATGGATTATTTATTGTTTTTATAATTTATACCAACTAAATTGATGGTTTATTTGGGGGAGGGCCTGTTGAGCCCTTTATTTTGCCATTCTGGTAATACTAACTCTAGAATGATTATTCTTTATCATTTTACTCTAACTCCTAAACAGCAGTACTTGAACATAAACCTTATATTATAGGTATTTCAGATGCAATTATGGCAATTTAAGTGATATATTTGCAAAATTAAGATTAATAACTCCAGACAATTATTTGACCAACTTCTGAAATCATTGTATACTTATGAGTAGCAGAGCTTCCTCTACTAAAATAATGTAATATCTGAAATTAAAGTAAAGTGATAATTACTTATTTATAATTAAACTAGAAAACATGAGTTCTGGATCAATGTAGTAGCAAACCAGTTTTAGGGATATTAGATATAATTTAAAAATAAATTGAATACAGGAATGTGATAATGACAACAGGATACAAAACAATGACAACTATCACAATAGAGGACTTGGTAATAAAAAATAAATAAATTAAATTAAATAAAAGAACATGTAGTAAAAAAAAAAAGGTGAAAAAGCGGAGAAATGAATGGGAGAATATGGAATTTGTACCTTATGAAATACAAATAGATTAACTGAGAACATCAAATAAATGTAATTTTAAGCAATTTGGGTTATAAAGACATAATTAAAAATAACAGGTACATGTAAACAATGATTAAAAATAATTTATAGGAATTAATAAAACACAATGGTCAACTAATCACAACTTAGACTTAGTCCAAGAAGAACTAAATGATAAAACAGAGAAAAGGATAATGCAGAGAGAAAGCCTTTAGAGCATATACTTTTTCTAAACTGAAAAAAAATACAAAACAAAAACCAAACAACAAAACTCTTGAACCTATGCACTGCTTATCAGTGATGATAGAAGTAGAGAAAAATGGAACTATAGTTTTCAGTTAGTGAAGAGTATAGCTGTCAATTTAGAATTCTAAACAAAAGTGAAATATTGTTTAAGTTAACAGTTAGAAATGATCATTTGTTTTCAAAAAGAATATGAGAATTAATTACTCAGAGATATTTGTTTAAATGTTGCTGTTGTTGTTTAAATAGTACTAAAATATGCAATTCAGAAAGAATGTTCACCACATATTTAGGAGATAAAAAATAAATAAATAAAAATATTAGTAAGTTTGTTTCAAAATATAGTTGAATTTTAAATAGAAGCATATGATAATGCATAACAATATTTATTAGAAAGTGAAATGAGCTACTCTTCTGGTAGAAAGAAAATAATTATAATAACAGACTCCAGTTTTGAATTAAAGAACACAATTTTTAAAAAGTCTTCTATTTGTTTTAAAATTGTACTTTAAAAATAACTTAACGTCTCAGATTTCATAATTAGTAAATATACTTTTTAACTGTGATGATACAGATACTTATACCTCCATCTGAGTCATTTTTCCAATACATCAAAATATTATTATTATATCATTTAGAAAGCAAAATAAATCAACTCAATTAAAATTTACCTGAAGAACTCTCTTCAAACTATTCCTACTATTATGTTCCAAATATCAGTTTTAAGAATAAATATCAATCAAGTAATCTAGAAAAAAAATCCTTTTTATTATTTTTCCCTTGAGACACCTTTATTACTTTTCTCTCCTCTTCCATTCTTACCCTCAAGATATTTTCTCCACAGAGCATCTAGAGATGAATTTTTAAAAGATAAATCATTTCATGTTGTTATGCTTTTCAAAATTTTCAATATCTCCTCATCAACAATGTTGATCAACAAAATGGTTCATAATCTCCTAGAATGTTCCCATGATGTAGCCACTGGAACTGTGAGCAAATTTGCATAGACTGTGTGAGGTAGTTTTGATTTTCATGTAAGTATCAGACATTCATAGAAACTCTAAGGTTTTGCTATTTCCAGATTACCGATGTGTAAAAATATTTACAGGATTTTTTTTTTTTTTGTAACTCTGTGTAGTGTTACCAACTATGATGTTGTTGTTGTTATGTGTCATCGAGTCAGACCTGACTCATAACGACCCCTCCTTGGGTTTCCGAGGTTGTATCACTATGGAAGTAGATTGCCCAACCTTCCTATAAGTGGCTGGTGAGTTTGAACTGCCAGGTTTCTGGTTAGCTGTATGCTACCAGAGTTCCTTCCCAACTATGTTAGTTTAGAAAGCAAAATAAATCAACTCAATTAAAATTGACCTGAAGAACTCTCTTCAAACTATTCCTACTATTATGTTCCAAATATCAGTTTTAAGAATAAATATCAATCAAGTAATCTAGAAAAAAAAAAAAAAAATTGATGTCTGAGCCAATAGCAACCAAGTTTAGGCTAAGCATTAGTGAAGACCTATACTCTTTGGTAGGAAGTCTGGTGGAGTAGTACTTAAGACATTTGACTGCTAACCGCTCCTCAGAAGGAAGATTGGGCAATCTACTTCCATAGTGATACCACCTCAGAAACGCAAGGAGGGGTCATTATGTGTCAGGTTCCACTCCACGGCAGTGAGTTTGGTTTTGGTTATACTCTTCGGTGTGACTTGAGACTTTCAAGTGGATGTTTACTTAATCTGCAATGAAAAAAAAATAAATAAGCAAAAGAAAAACTGGTTGTCATCAAGTCTGTTTCAACTAATGGTGACTTCATGTGTTGCAAAGTAGAGCTTCACTCTATAGAATTTTCATAGCTATTACCTTTCAGCAACAAAATGCCACACTTTTCTTTCAAGGTGTCTCTGGGTTTGTTGTAACTGCCATTCTTTCTGTTAGTAGCTGAGAGCTTAATGACTATGAGACACTCTAAATAGATGTTTCTCTCCTGTTAAGTGTGATACTAATACACAAGAGTCTAAATCAAGAGGGGAATTTGAATGAACCAGAATGGATGGAAGAACAGCAGTTTATGAAAGTAAACTGGTTAGTACCTCTTCTGTTGTGTCTTAGAATCTCAATGAGCCATTGGCAGGTATATGTCTCCATTAACTTTTCTGAATACTGTAGTTTTGGGAAATCTCCATCTTAGAAGCATCTTTACTCTTGTGGTAATGCCTTTTAAAACACTTTCTTACATACCCTGTTTATACTTAAAATATATACCCATTACTCCTAATTAGGGAGAATTACAGATTTTATCCAATTAATCATTTGACTATTGTGGTAACTTTCAATGATTTATTCTTTTTTTTTTTTTTTCCAGAATTAACCTATTAGACTTTAAGCTTTTATAAGAAATTAGTAAGTCACAAAAAACTTTTTAAAATTAGATTAATAAATAACATATTATATTAAACTTAAATAATTTGTTTTTGGTTACTTAATGCTGCTCTAACAGAAATATCACACACACAAAAAGATGGTTTTAACAAACAATAGTTCATTCTTACTGTTTTTAGAGAGCTAGAAGTCCAAGTTCAAAGTGCCAGGCTCTCGGGGCTGGGCGAAAGCCCCTCAACATTGGGCTTCAGCTCTGCCTCTTGCTCCCTGCCCACTGAAGCTGGAGGCTTTTCTTTACTCAGTCAGCTGCTGGCTGCTGAGGCTGAGAAACCTGAGGTAGAGTAAAAAGACACAGCCCTGATTTTACCAAGCCACATGGCAGGCCATTGATTCAAGTCCAGACAAAGTTCCAAGATCGGCAGAGCAATATGGTAGGCTGCTGAACGACAACTCAGCTACATGCAGGGTTCAAGTGTGCCATAAGCTGGAGACATTCCTTAAAGGTGTTTCTTATAAACAGCAAAGAGACCACATCCCTAAATCAGCTATTCAGCTACTCTAAAAGATTCCACCATAGAATTGGTTGCCAATCTCACCATGGGGAATAAATACATCCAGCTGCTCAGCCACACAAAGCCAGGCCCAGCCAAGTTGACACATAACTCTAACTACCACACATTTGTTTAAGAAAAGATTTTAAGATAGATATGTTGATATGTTTATAAACATTTAAAATCAAGTTGATTTCACTGAAAATATTTTATGGAAATTAATCACTAATCATTCTTTATTTACATGGTAATTATAAAGTGCAAGGTCTTTGATTAATGAGTGATTACACTTAGGTTTACATGAATTCTAGTACAAATTTCAGTTTTTAATCTCTGGTTTAAAAAGCAGAAATAATTCAACTACCTAATAATTTTGAAAACAACTACATCAATTAGATATAAAAATAATAATGTTAATTATCTATTCCTTCATGTTGATACAGATAGTAGTTCCTATGATGAAAATATTATGAAGAAAATGTAGATTAAATCCTAACACACTTCACATAAAGCAGCATGTAACTGTAAGCTTTAATAGTTAGGAAATATATTTAAAATCTCAGTAATTTTGTAAATGATGCAGATAGAGAGATTTAGCACTCTTTTGCTTGAATGCTTCCTTGGGAAATATACTGTATTTGATCATAAAAGATGGACAATAAGAAAAAGTAGCATAGTATTTTTCTTAAAATCTGTTAATATTTATTTCTTAAGCTTCTTTGAGATGCTTTTATTTTAATTATAAATATAAACAATAGGTATTTATCTATATAGAGATACATTGTGGTTAGATGTTATTGAATCCATTCTGATTCATAGTGATCATATATACTGTAGAATGAAACATTTCCCAATCCTGTGTCATCCTTACAATCATTTCTGTGCTTAAGCCTGTAATTAAAGCCATTGTGTCAAACTATTTTGTTGAAGGCATTCTCTCTCTCTCTCTCTCTCTCTCTCCACACACACACACACACACACACGTATAATGTATGTATATTAAATGTATGTGTATAATATAAAATCTATTATCATCAAGTCAATTTCAACTCATAATGCCTCTACCTGATAGAATGGAACTGCTCAATAGGGTTCCCAATGTATTATATTTTTACAGAAGAAAATTGCCCAATCTTTCTCCATTAGAATATCTGGTGGGTTCTAACTGCCAAATATGGAGCTAACAAATGATGAGCACTTAATTGTTGTGTCATCAGGGATCAAGATTGATAGAAAGATCATAGATAGATAGATAGATAGATAGATAGATAGACATAGATGTTTAAACATGTTCTTTTTAATTTTCACTTAATTTACAATATGATTACATATGGAAAAAGCTATTTAAACATTATTAAGATTTAAACATCCATCATTCCTCTCCCAGTTTCTCATACTGCTGTGGCTTAAATCTTGCTATGAGGCTGGTAGCTATGCCACCAGAATTTCAAATACCAGCAGGGTCACTCATGATGGACAGATTTCAGTAGAGCTTCAAGACTAAGACAGAATGGGAAGTAGGATGTGCCATCTACTTCTGAAGAAAATGTCTACTAATAACCTTAGGAATAGCAGTGAAACACTGTCTGATATAGTGCCAGAAGATGAGACCCTCAGGTTGGAAGACACTCAAAATATGACTGGAGAAGAGCTGCCTCCTCAAAATAGAGTCAACCTTAATGACGTAGATGTAGTAAAACTTTTGGGACCTTCATTTTCTGATGGGACATAATGTGGAAGGAAGGTTGGGCAATCTACTTTCGTAGTGATATCACCTTGGAAACCCAAGGAGGGGTCACTATGAGTCGGGGCCAACTCAACAGCACATAACAACAACAGACATTAGTGAGCTGAAATGAATTGGTCTTGGCCATTCTAATATTATCTAACATGCCAGCAATGACAAATTTAAGAGGAATGGCATTGTATTCACCATCAAAAAGAACATTTCAAGATATATCCTGGAATACAATGCATTTGGTAATAGTATAATATCCATAACCATACAAGGAAGACAAATTAATGCTACTATTTTTCAAATTTACACACCAACCACTCAGGCCAAAGATGAAGAAATTGAAATTTTTTTACCAAATTATTGTCTAAAATTGACCAAACATCGAATCAAGGTATATTATTTATTACTAGTGATTAGAATGCAGAAGCTGGAAACAAGAAGCATCACTTGTTGGAAAATACAGCCTTGGTGATAGAAATGAAGCCAGGGATCATATGATAGAATTTTATAAGACCAAAGACCTATTCATTGCAAATACTTTTTTTTTCAACAACGTAACACTGAAAGTATATGTGGACCTTGTCAGATGGAATACACAACATAAAATTGATTACATCTGCGGAAAGAGGTTATGGAGAAGTTCAAAATCATCAGTCAGAATAAGGCCAGGAGCTGACTGTATAACAGACCATCAATAATTGATGGTTGACTATATAATTTCAAACTGTAGCTAAAGAAAATTTAAACAAGTCCATGAGAGACAAAATAAGACCTTGAGCATAGTCCACCTGAATTTAGAGACCATCTGAAGAATAGATTTGATGCAGATAAGTTGTGGGATGATATCAAGAACATCATACATGAAGAAAGAAAAAAAAAATCATTAAAAAGACAGGAAAGGAAGAAAAGACCAAACTGGATGCCAGAGGAGACACTGAAACTTGTTTTCTAAGACAGTAGCAAAAGTGAATGGAAGACATGATGAAATAAAAGATTTGACCAGAAGATTTCAAGGGGCAACTCAAGAAGACAAAGTAAAGTAAAATAATGAAATGTACAAAGACCTGGAATTAGAAAACCAAAAGGGAAATGCATTCAGCATTTGTCAAGCTAAAACTATTAAAGAAAAAATTCAAGGCTCAAATTTTAATACTGAAGGGTTCTATGGGCAATATATTGAATGATGCAGAAAGCAACAAAAGAAGATGGAAGTAATACACTGAGTCACTGTACCAAAAAGTATTGGTTGATATTCAGCAATTTCAAGAGGTAGCATATGATTAAAAAACAATGGTATTGAAGGAAGAAGTCCAAACTTTGCTGAAAGCATTAGTGAAAAACAAGGCTAAAGGAATTAATGAGATACCCATTGAGATGTTTCAACAAACTGATGCAGTATTGGAGGCACTTATTCATCTATGCCAAGAAAGTTGGAAGACAGTTACCAGGCTAGCAAACTGGAAGAGATTCATATTTGTGCCCATTTTAAGAATGTGGAAATTATTGAATAATATCATTAATGCAAATAACATTTTGCTGAAGATAATTCAAAAATGGTTGCAGCAGTATATAGACAGGGAACTTCCAGAAATTCAAGCTGGATTGAGACAATGATATAGAATGAGGGACATCAGTGCTGATGTCAGATGGATTCTGACTGGAAGCAAAGAACAACAAAAAGATGTTTACCTGTGTTTTATTGACTATGCAAACACATTCGACTGTGCAAATCTTAACAAATTATAGATAACATTGAAAAGAATGGGAATTCTATTCTAGAACACTTAATTTTGCTCATGAGGAACCTGTATATAGACCAAGAAAACGAGGGAACTTTCCATGGTTTAAAAATCAGGAAAAGAGGTTGCTAGGGATGCATCTTTCACCATAGTTACTCAATCTGTATGCTGAGCAAATAATCCAAGTTGGACTATATGTATTGTATATCAGGATTGAAGGAAGATTCATTAATGAACTGTGATATGAGAAGACACACACTTGCTTGATGAAAGTGGAAACACTTATTGAAAAAGATCAAATACTAATCTTCAATATGAATTGTGACATAACATAAAGAAAACAAAGTGTAGCAATAAGAGACATCATGATAAATGGAGAAAAGATTGAAGTTGTCAAATATTTCATTTTAATTGGATCCCCAGTCCACAGTCATGGAAGCAACAATTATGAAATCAGATGTGGTATTGCAGTGTGCAAATCTGCTGCAAAAGATCTCTTTAAAGTGTTGAAGAGCAAAGATATCACTTTGAAGACTAAAGTGTGCTTAATCCAAGACATGGCATTTTCAATTGCCCATATGCATGTGAAAGCTTGAAAATGAGTAAGAAAGACTAAAAAGAATTAATGTCTTTGAATTTTGTGTTGGCCAAGAATACTGAATGTACTGTGGATTGCAAAAAGAATAAATCTGTCCTGAAAGAAGTGCAGCCAGGATGCTCCTTAGAAGTGAAAATGGCCAGACTTTGCCTCATTTAGTTTCTTCATGCTGTCAGAAGGGACTTGACCCTGGATAAGGATATCATGTTTGATAAAGTATAAGGTCAACAGAAAGGGAAAACCCTCAAAGAGATTGATTGACACAGTAGCTCTAATGATGGAATGAAGCATAGCAAAGATTGTGAGATGGCATGTGACTGGGCAGTGTTTGATTAGGTTGTTACACAGGATTGGTATGAGTCAGAGACGACTCAATGGCACAACAACAATAAGAAATGTAAATATGTTAGAATTTAAAAAAAATGTTTAACACATACAAACGATGGTTCAGTTGTATGTAATAATTTTATGTAATATTGTTTTGGGGTGCTCTGGTAGCATAGTGCCTAAGGCACTTAACTGCTAACCACAAGGCTGGCAGTTCAAATCCACCAGCCACTTCTCAGAAGGAAAGTTTGGCAATCTACTTCCATAGTGATACTGCTTTGGAATCCCAAGGAGAGGTCACTTTGAGTCAGGTCCAACTTGATGGCATATAACAACAAGGTTGTTGTTGTTAGGTGCTGTTGATTTGGCTCCAACTCATAGTGAGACTATGGGCAACAAAAAGAAACAGCCAGGTCCTGTGCCAGCCTCATAATCTTTGCTATACCTGAACCTATCACGGTAGCCACTGTGTTAATTCATCTTTTTGAAAGCCTTCCCCATTTTCATTGACCCTCCACTTTACCAACCATGATACCCTTCTCCAGAGAATGGTCACTTCTGACAACATGACCAAAGTAGGTCAGATGAAGTTTGGCCATTCTCACTTCCAAGGAACGTTCTGGCTGCACGTCTTCCAGGACAGATCTGTTTGTTCTTTTGGCAGTCCATGGCATGTTCAGTATTCTTTGCCAGCAGCACAACTCAAAAGCATCAACTCTTCTTCAATCCTCTTTGTTCATTGTCCAACTCTCACATGCATATGAGGCTATTGAAAACACCATGGCTTGTGTTAGGCACACCTTAGTCTTCATAGAGACATCTTTGCTTTTCAGCACTTTATAGAGGCCTTTTGCAGCGTATTCTCAGTGCAATAATCGTCTGATGTCTTTACTGTTGCTTCCTTTGGTATTGATTGTGGATCCAAGTAATGTGAAATCTTTGATCACTTCCATCTATTCTCCATTAATTATTTTGCTGCTAAATGGTCCAGTTGTGAAGATTTTTGTTTTCTTCATGTTCAGATGTAATCTCTACTGCAGACTGTAGTCTTTAATCTTCATTACTAAGTGTTCCAAATCCTCCTCACTTTCAGCAAGTAAAGTTGTGCCATTTGCATATCGAAAGTTGCTAATGAATCTTCCTCCAATCCTTTTGCCACACTCTTCTTCATATAGACCAGTTTCTCTGATTATTTGTTCAGCATGCAGATTGAATAAGTATGGTGAAAGGATAAAACCCTGATGCACTCCCTTCCTGATTTTAAACCAGACAGTATCCCCTTGTTTTTTTGAACATCAGCTTCCTGGTCTATGTACACGTTGCTCATGAGTACTATTAAGTGTTCTGGAACTCCCATTTTTCTAAACGTTACCCATAATTTGTTATGATCCACACAATCAAATTATTTTACACAGATAATAAAACACAAGTAAACATCTTTTCATATTCTTTGCTTTCAGCCAAAATCTATCTGATATCATCTGCGATATCTGTTGTCCCTCATCCTTTTCTGAGCCCAGCTTTCATTTCTGGAAGTTCTCTTTCCATATACTGCTTCCATTTTTTTTCTGAATTATCTTCAGTAAGATATTACTTGCATGTGATATTAATGATATTGTTTGATAATTTCCACATTCTGTGGGATTGCCTTTCTTTGGAAAGGGTACAAATATGGATCTCTTCTAGTCAGTTGGCCAGGTAGCTACAACTACATATTTTGGCATAGACAAGTAAGTGCCTCCTGCATGGTATCCCCTTGTTGAAACATCTCAGTTGGTATTGTGTCAATTCCTGGAGCCTTGTTATTCACTAATTCCTTCAGTGTAGCTTAGATTTCTTCCTTGATCATGTGCCACCTCCTGAAATGGATGAACATCACTAATTCCTTTTTGGTACAGTGACTCTGTGTATTTCTTCCATCTTCTTCTGATGTTTCCTGCATTATTCAAAATTTTGCCGATAGAATCTTTCAATATTGCAACTCAAGGCTTGAATTTTTTCTTCAGTTCCTCTGCTTGAGAAATGTCTAGTGTGTTCTTCCCTTTTGGTTTTCTAACTCCAGATCTTTGCATGTTTCTTTTTAATAATTGACTTTGCCTTCTGAAGCTGCTCTTTGAAATCTTCTTTTCAGCTCATTTATTTTGTCATTTCTTCCATTTTCTTTAGCTACTTTCCATTCCAGGGTAAGTTTCAGAGTCTCTTCTGAAATGCATTTTGGTCTTTTCTTCCTTTCCTATCATCTCAATGACTTTTTGCTTTTTTCATGGATGATGTTCTTGATGTCATAACACAATTCCTCTGGTTTTTGGTCATTGGTGTTCAGTGCATCAAATCTATTTTTGGATGGCCTCTAAATTCAGGAAGGATATAATAAAGGACATATTTTTGCTCTCCTGAATTTATTTTCATTGTCTTCAGCTTCATCTTGAACGTACATATAAGCAGTTGATGGTCTGTTCCACAGTCAACTCCTGGCATTATTTTGGCTGAAGATATTGAGCTTCTCCATAGCGTCTTGTCACAGATGTAGTCGATCTGATTCTTGTGTACTCCATCTGATGAAGTACACTTGTGTAGCTGGTGTTTTTATTGTTGAAAAAAAGTACTTGCAATGAATAAGTCATTGGTCTTGCACAATTCTATCATGCAATATCCAGAATTACTTCTATCACCAAGGCAATATTTTCCACCTGCTAGTGATGCTTCTTTGTTTGCAACTTTTGCATCCAATCACCAGTAATTTTTATTGTGGTTTGGGTGAAATTTTACAGAGGAATTTCATTTCTCATACAGTAGTTCACATACTCTTTGTCTCATAACACTTGCTACAATTTCCCACTATGCAACAGCTCTCCACCCACTTCCTCCCCATAGTTACCTCTTTGCTGTGTCCTTCCCTCCCATCCACTCCTGACTCCCTAATTGTTTTTCTGTGCATACAAAGTCCTTCTATGCTTATATGATTGATTTTTCTAAACAGTGTATCTACCTCATGTAAATGTTCAGTTCATATGCCTGACTTTTGTTTGGCTGCAAACCACAAGAGTGGGCACAATTCCAGACCTGAAGGTCAGGTGAGAACCATAGTCTCAGGGATTCCACCAGTGTTTTTCAGACCAGCAAACCTGGTCCATTTTTGTTCTTTTTTCTTTTATTCTATGATTTTGAGTTTTGTTCCACATCGTTCTCACAATCTATCCAGGTTCTCCTACATAGATCCCCCTCTGAGTAATTGTCAGTGGTAGCTGGGAACCATCTATTTCTTCTGGTCTCATAGTCATATAAGCTGAGGATCATATGGTGTACTAGTCCCTTGGACTAATTGTTTCCATTTGTCTTTGCTTTTCTTCATTGTTCTTTCTCCAGATGCAGAGAGACACATCATTGCATCTAGATGGCCACTTGAAAGCTTTTAAAATCCTAATCACTTCTCACAAAGTAGGAAGAGGAACAATGTTTTTGTGTAGTATGTTATGCCAATTGAGCTTAATGTCTCCTGCAACCATGGTCCTGAGCCTACAGGTCCAACTACTCACTCTCTCTGGATAGCTTGGTGTGGCCAAGAAGTGGCTACAAACTTGTCCCTGTCAGCTCTACTATGTACCTGGAAATTCTTACAATACATGCAAATACACTTGTAGAAATATTGTTTGCCAACCCTATATATGATCATGGGCACATTCTCCCCTGCATAGATATACCTAATCATTTAGCCTGTCCACCTATCTATTCACCCTAATATCAATGTTTGCATCACTGACAATACAGTATTGAATATGCAAAAGGGTCCATCTTTGTTGTCTGTACCTACCATGCACCTCTCCATGTCTTTTCTATTTCTCAGTGTCACCATGTTGCTCACTCACATTTGTTACATCACCCTTCTCTTCACTCAAATCAATACTTGTCTCTACCTATCTAACAATGTTCCCTTCCCTCCCCTCCCATCCAAAGTAACCGAGAAAGAAAATTTCCTTTCATATATAAACCTTTCTTGACTTTTTATGATAATGGACTAATACAATATTTTTCTTTCTTTCTATGACTGACTTAGGAGCTCTGGTAGCATAGTGGTTAAGGCACTTGACTGCTAACCAGAAGGCTGGTGGTTCAAACCCACCAGCCACCCCTCAGAAGGAAGATGGGGCAATCTACTGCCGCAGTGATACTGCCTCGGAAACCCAAGGAGGGGCAGCTATGAGTCAGGTCTGACTCGACGGCACATAACAACAACAACAACATGACTGATTTATTTCATTGAGTATAATGTCCTCCAAGTTTATCCACATTATGCGGTGTTTTGCAGATTCTGCATTATTCTTTAGGATTCCATAGTATTCCTTTGTGTGTATGTACCATGGTTTGGTTATCAACTCTTCTGTTGATGGACACCTAGGTTGTTTCCATCTTTTGGCTATTATAAATAGTTACACGATGAACATAGGTGTGTACATATCTGTTCTTGTCTTGGCTCTCACATCTTTAGCATATATACCTAGTAATGGGATGACTGAGTCAAGTAGTATTTCTAATTCTAACTTTTAAAGGAATCTCCATACTGCTTTCCACAGTGGTTTATTTGACTGTCTGATGGTCAGTGTATAAGAGTCCAAATCTTTCCACATCCTCACCAACATTTGTTACTCTCTGTCTTGTTGAATGTTGCTACTAGTGCTGGGGCAAGATGGTATCACATTATTGTTTTGATGTGCATTTCTCTAATGCCTAATGATCGTGAACATTTCTTCCTGTGATTATCAACATATCTTAATTGCATGTTTGGCCAATTTCATACTGCAGAAGCTGGTAAAAATCTTCAATTTCTTCATCTTTGGCTTTGGTGGTTGGTTCATAAATTTGAATAATAGTAGTATTAACTGGCCTTCCTCATAACCATATGGATATTATCCTATCACTGACAGCATTGTACTTTGAGATAGATCTTGAAACATTGTTTTTGATGATGAATACCACACCATTCCTCTTCAATTTGTTCCCAGTATAGTAGATCATATGTTTGTCAGATTCAAAATGGCCCAAACCAGTCCATTTCAGCTCACTAATACCTAGGATATTGATCTTATGCATTGTATTTAACTTTTGACAACTTCTAATTTTCTTACATTCATACTTTGTATATTCTATGTTCCAATAATTGATGGATATTTGCATCAGTTTCTTCTAATTTTGAGTCATGCCACATCAGTAAATGGAGATCCCAAAAGCTTTACTCCGTCTACATCATTAAGGTTGGCTCTACTGTGAGGAGGCAGCTGTCTCCCAATATTTAGAATGCCCTCCAACCTGAGGGGCTTATCTTCTGGCACTAAATTGGACAATATTTTGGAGCTATTCATTAAGTTTTCCAGTAATATATCAGACAGTGTTTCATTGCTCTTCATAAGGTTTTCATTGGCCAATTCTTTTAGAAGTGGATGATCCTTTCCTTTTTCTGAGTCTGTCTTTTAGTCTGAAAGCTCTGCTGAAATCTGTACACCATGGGTGACCCTTATGGTATTTGAAATACTGGTGGCATAGCCTCCAGGCTCACAGCAACATGCAAGCTACCACAGTACAACAAACTTACAGATGAGTGGTGGATATGTAATATAATGTGTAATAATTATACTCCTGCAATCCATTTTGGTCTTTTTCTTTTTTTTTTCCTGAAACTAGCTATTGAATGAAGAGTAGATAAAGTAAAGAGTAAATAATGACATAAAAGAGCAGAATGGAGGAATCCAGAAAGTAGTTCAAGAAATCAAAGTATTATAATGAAGTGAGCAAAGACCTGTAGTTAGAAAACCAAAGGGAAAAAACACACTTGGCATTTCTCAACACTGAGAATAAGAGTTACAATATTGAAAGATTCTAAGGGCAAAATATTGAAAGATGCAGGAAGCATCAAAAAAAGTTAGAATGAATACACAGAGTCACTGTACCAAACAGAATTTGTTGATGTCCCATCATTTCAGGAGACTGCATGTGATCAAGGACCCATGGCCTTTTAGGAAGACATCCAAGGTGCAATGAAGGCATGGTGAAAAATGAGGATCCAGGAATTGTTAGCCTACTAATTGTTATGTTTCAACAACATTCAAGGATTGGATGCAATACTGGAAGTGATTACTTATCTATGCCAAGAAATTTGGAGAAGAACTAACTAACTGCTCAATACACTAGAAGAGATCCATATATGTGTCCATTACAAAGAAAGATGATGCAACAAATGCAGAATTATCTAACAAAATAATATATGTATGCAAAATTTTGATGATAATTCATAAATAATTGCATCAGTACATTAAAAAAGAACTGCCAGAAATTCACATCAGATTCTGAAGAGGATGTGGAATGATAGATATCATGTTGTTGTTGTTGTTATGTATCTTATGTCAAATAGATCTTGGCTGAAAGCAGAGAATAACAGAAAGATGTTCATCTGTGTCTTATGGACTAGGAAAATGAGTTTAACTGTTGGGGTAACAAAACATTATGGATAGCACTGGGAAGAATAGAAATTCCATAACACTTAACTGTGTTCATCCAGAGCCTGTACATAGATCAAGAGGTAGTGGCTTGAACAAAACAAAGGGATACTATGTTTTAAAATTAGAAAAAGTATGCATCATGGTTATATTCCTTCATCATATTTATTCAATCTATATGCTAAGCAAATAATCCAAGAAACTGGACTTTATGAAGAAGAACCTAGTATTAGGATTAGAGGAAGATCCATAACAACCTATGATATGCAGATGACACAACCTTGCTTGCTGAAAGTGAAGATGACTTGAAACACTTACTGATGAAAGTTAAGGGCTACAAACTTCAGTATGGATTACACTTCAATATAAAGAAAACAAAAATCCTCACAACAAGACTGATAATCAGCACCATAACAAACAGAGAAAAGACTGAAGTAGCCAAGGATTTCATTTGACTTGGGTCCACAAACAATACCCAAGGAAGCAGCAGTCTAGTAATTAAAAGTTGTATGGATTTGGGAACATTTGCTGCAAAACACCTCTTTAAAATGTTAAAAAGCAAAGATGTCATTCTGAGGACAAAACTGCCCACGACTCAAGACATAGTATGTTCAATAGCTTCATATACATGTGAAAGCTGGACAATGAATAAGGAAGATCAAAGAATTTTTGCCTTTGAATCATGGTGTTGGAAAAGAATGTTGAATATATCATGGACTGTGAGAAGAATGAACAAATTTGTCTTGGAAAAACTACGGCCAGAATGTTCCTTAGAAGTAAGGATGATGAGACTTTATCTCCTGTATTTTGGACATGTCAGGAGTGACCATTCCCTGGAGAAGGACATCATGCTTAGTAAAGAGTTAGCTAAAACAAGGCCCTCAATGAGACGGATGACACAGTGGCTGCAGCAATGAGTTCAAACATAGCAACAAGTGTGAGCAAGGTGCAGGATCAGGCATTGTTTTGATTTGTACATAGAGTTGCTTTGAGTCGGAGCCTATTCAGTGTCATCTAACAACAATAAAAACAGCAATAAAAATTTATTTAATAAAGGACATAAACAATTTGCAAATCAGATGTTGTGTAAGATTTTCTGGGAGAATATTTCCATTATTCATTTTAAGAACTAAATTATTATACTATTTGTATCTTGTAAATAAGTTAAAATATTTTATTTTTGAAAAATGAGTGTAAGTTTCCACATTCAGCAAAATTCAGAGCTTTTTAATATAGAGAACATTTTTCTTCTTCAGATCAATAGACTACAAAGGCATATCAATATGTTTTATTAGGATTTCTAAGTGGTCTTGACTTTTCTGAAGTATAATTAGAGCTGCAGTGGCATTAGAAAACTTGCAGTTATCTGAAAGGTTTTTTTTAGCATAATATACATAATGATTTATGATTTTGAAGTTCAAGTAAATATTATTAATTAAATTATATAAAATAATAATAATAAAAGATTTACAAATTAATAGATTACTACACAAGTGTGAATATGAATACTTGAATTTCTAAAGGAAAACTGAAGTTCAACAAATTAGTTTTACACAAAATCATCTAAAGTCATTTGTAAAAAAGTTAGTGCACATCAAGTATTAAGATCAATTGGAATGTAACTCTATTTCTACTTATATTACTACATCTGTACCTGTATTTGCATGTACATCTCTATGTGTATTTGTATCTGTACATGTTTTAAATTTTAAACAAATTATATGATAGAAAATCTTAAGAGAATGACTACTATGTGAAAAATCTTTATCACTTTAGCTTCTGACAGAAAAATTTGGGGTTAGGGAAACCCTGGATTCAAGTTATGTGGGACTTACTGTAAAGTAAAATAAAAGCAAGGTAGATGGTGAAAAAAATACAAATAAAAAAAAGTATTCATTTTTTATATACATTTCACATAGTCTACTCTTCCTCCAGGTGTATATGTTATTTGTTTTATATTATTTTCAGTAGTTGTTGTTAAGGTACAATCATATAACAAAAAGACTATTTATGCATATTGTCAACAGATGATAAATTTATCAGAAATTACCTACAACCTTGCTACACAAATTGGCACTCTGATTACTTTAGTAGAAATGCAGAGCTCAGGCCCCATAATTGACTTAATGAATCAAAATGTACATTTAATATTCCACTTGATTTACAATATATTATCCCAGCTGAAAACGATCTAAAATATCAAATGTTCACAAGTGCATAAATCCTATCTTATTTTTAATGAGAAAAAAATATTTAAACCTGTGATTATATTTGTATTTTCAATAAAACCCAACCCCTTTTACAGAAGGAATCATTTTTTAAAAAAAAAATAAATGAATAAATAAATAAAATAGCATGTTCTTTGTATTGGATTCAAGTAGAGGGAAAGCTTTAAGGTAAAACAAAAAGACAAAATTAAATATGCAAGCTCAATCCAGAGGAAAGGAAGTGCTTAAGTGGTAGGAGGAAACACCTGTTTCACAAGAAAGAGTATTGATAGGTTCCTCTGGCTTATACATACCAATCCCTCAAGCTCTGTCATGTGATGGTGTGCCTATAACAGAGACAGTCTCTACAATTAACATTTTATTGTTATTATTATATTTAGGAAGGGAGAATAATATATGGTGCTATTGTTAGAAGCCATCAACTTGGTTTCAATTAGTAGCAACACTATGTACAAGAGAACAAAACACCTCCCACTCCTGTGTCATTCTCACAATACTTGCTATGAATGAGCCCATCGTTGCAGTTACTGTGTCAATTCATCTTGTTGAGAATCTTCCCCTTTTTTGCTGACCCTCCACTTTAGCAAGCATGATATCCCTTTCCAGGGAATGGTCTACTCTGACAAAATGACCAAAGTAGATGAGACGTAGTCTGGCCATTCTCACTTCTAAGGAGCATTCTGGATGCACTTCTCTCAGGACATATTTGTTCATTCTCTGGGCATTCCAGGCTATTTTCAGTAGTCTTTGCAAACACCACAATTCAAAGGCAACAGCACTTAGTCAGTCTTCCTTTTTCATTGTCCAGCTTTCACATGCATAAGAGCTGATTGAAAATACCATGGCTTAGGATAAGCACACCTTAGTCTTCAAAGTGATTTTCTTTGCTCTCCAACACTTTAAAGAGTTCTTTTGCAGCAGATTTGCTCAGTGAATTATGACATCTGATTTCTTGACTGCTGCTTCCATGGGTATTGATTGTGGATCCAAGTAATAATGAACTCTTTGACAACTTCAATCTTCTCTCCATTTATAATTATGCTGTTTATTGGTCCAATTGTGAGGATTTTCATTTTCTTCATATTGAGGTGTAATCCATACTGCAGACTGTAGTTTTTAGTCTTCATCAGTAAGTGCTTCAAGTCATCTTCAGTGTCAGCAAGCAAGGTTGTATATCACAGGTTATTAATGAATCTTCCTTCAATCCTGATACCATGTTCTTCATCATATAGTCCAGTTTCTGAGATTATTTGTTTAGTACAGAGATAGACTAAGTATGGTGAAAGGACAAAACCCTGATACACTCCCTTCCTGATTTTAAACCATGCAGTGTCCCCATGTCCTATACAAATGACAGCCTTCTGGTCTATGTAGAGATTCCTCACAAGTACAATTAAGTATTCTGGAATTCCCATTCTTTACTAAGTTATCCATAATTCATTTTTGTCCACACAGTCAAATGTTTTTGTATAGTCAATAAGACACAAATAAACATCTTTCTGGTATTCTTTGCTTTGAGCCAAGATCCACCTGACATCAGTAATGATATCCTTTGTTCCACGTTGTCTTCTAAATCCAACTTGCATTTCTGAAAGTTCCCTGTCACTGTACTGTTGCAAACATTTTTGAATTGTTTTCAGTGAAATTCTACTTGCGTGTGATATTAATGATACTGTTTTATAATTTATACATTGTGTTGGATCATATTTATTTGGAATGGGTATAAATATGGATCTCTTCCAGTCAGTTAGCTAGTTAGTTGCCTTTCAAATTACTTCAAATAGACAATTAAGTGCTTCCAGTGTGAGATCGTTTGTTGAAACATCTCAGTGGGTAGTCCATCAATTCCTGAAGCCTATCTTTCTATAAGTTCCTTTAGTTCACTTTTGACTTCTTCTTTCAGTACCATCGGTTCTTGATCATATGCCACTTCCTGGAATAAGTGAACATTGACTAATTCTTTTTGGTACAGTGACCCTCTGTATTCCTTCCATCTTATTTTGATTCAATATTTTGCCTGAAGAATCTTTCAATATTGCAACTTGAAGCTTGAGTTTTTCCTTAATTTCTTTCAGCTTAAGAAATGCTGAGTGTGTTCTTTCCTTTTTGTTTTCTAACTCCAAGTATTTGCATATTTCATTATATAATTGATTTTATCTTCTGGGGCTACTCTGAAATCTTCTGTTTAGCTCTTTTATCTTTTCTTTTCTTTCATTTGCTTTAGCTACTCTCTGTTCCAGAGCAAGCTTCAGAGTCTCTTATGGCATCCCTTTTAGTCTATTGTTATTTTTCTGTCTTTTTAATGACTTTTTGCTTCCTTCATGGATGTTGTTCATGAAGTTCTCCCACAATTCCTCTGGTTTTTGGTCCTTGGTGTTCATTGAAGCAACTATGTTTGTCAGATGGTCTCAAAATGCTGGTAAGATATAATCAAGGTCGTATTTTGGCTTTTTTGTATTTGTTTTAATTGTCTTCAACTGCAGCTTGATCTTGCATATGAGCAGTTGATGGTCTGTTCCACAATCAGCTCCTGGCCTTGTTTTGGTTGAAGATATTGAGCTTCTCCGTTGCCTCTTTCCACAGATGTAGTTGATCTGATTCCTGTGTATCCCATCTGGTGAGAATCAAATGTATAGCTGCAGTTTATGTTGCTGAACAAAGGTATTTGCAATGAGTAAGTTGTTGGTTCTGCAAAATTCTGTCATGTGATCTCAGTGTCATTTCTATTGAGAAGGTGATATTTTCCAACTACTGGTGATGCTTCTTTGTTTCCAACTTTTGCATTACAATCACCAGTAGTAATCAATACATCTTGCTTACATGTTTTGTTAATTTCATATTTCAGAAGTTGGTAAAAAGATTAAATTTTCTCATCTTTTGCTTTAGTTGTTTGTTCATAAATTTGAATATTAGTATTAGTAACTGGTCTTTCTTGCAGGGATATGAATATTATCCTTTGACTGACAGCATTGGACTGAAAGATAGACCTTGAAATATACTCTTGATCATGAGTATGATGCCATTCCTTTTCATTTGTCATTCCCAGCATAGTAGATCATGTGATTGTTTGATTGAAAATGGCCAGTTGAACTCACTAATGCCTAAGATATCAATCTTTATGCAATCCATTTCATTTTTGACAACTTCAATTTTCCTACACTCATATTTCATAAATTCCATGATTCAGTTATTAATGGATGTTTGCAGCATTTATTCCCATTTTGAATAGTGCTCCATCAACAAATTATGGTCCCAAAAACTTTACACTGTGCACATCATTCAGGTCAACTCAGCTTTGAGGAGGCAGTTCTTCTTTGTGTCTTGCTGTGAGTCTAGAGACTATGAAATTGGTATTTCACATATCAACAGGGTCATGCATGTTGAGCAAGTATTAGTGAAATTTCCAGACTAAGACAGATTGAAAAGAAGGAAGGGACCATCTATTTCTCAAATAATTAGCCCATAAAAATCATATGAATAGCAGTGAAATACTGTCTGATATATTACTGGAAAACTTCATGAATAGCCATGAAACATTGTCTGATACAGTGGCCAGGAAATAAGCCCCTCAAGTCAGAAGGCACACAAGACACATGCATATGAAGTGACTGGAAATACCATGGCTTGGGTTAGGGGTGTATTAATCTTCAAACCAAAATCTTTGTCTCTTGAAACTTCAAAGAGGTCTGCAACAGATTTGTCTAGTGCAATTACATCTGATTTTTTAAAAATTTTATTGTGATTTGGGTGAAAGTTTACAGACTAATTTCATTTTCATACAGCATTTCATATACATTTTGTCTAATGACATTGACTATAATTTCCCACAATGTAACAGCTCTCTTCCCACTTCCTCTCCATAATTACCTCTTTCTTGTGTCCTTCCTTCCTATGCAGTTCTGTCCCCTGAGCAGTATCCTTGTGCATAAACTGCCCTTCTGTTCTCTCATGATTTATCTCTCCATAGTGGTATCGACCTTATATAAATGTTCAGTCCATATGTTGATCTTTTATTTGGATGGAAGCTACAGGAGTTCAATTCCAGACATGAAGAGCCATAATCTCAGGGATTTCATCAGGCTGTATCAGAACAGCAAGCCTGGTCTTTTTTTTTTTTTTTTTCTCCGTTTTGATTTTGTTCCACATTTTTCTCCCATTCTGTCCAGGCTCTTCTATTCAGATCTCCCCCTGAGTAAGCAACTGAAATCCCTGACAATTTCAATCTTTTCTTCATTTATCATGATGTTGTTTATTAGTTCAGTTGTGAGTGTTTTTTTTTTTGTGTGTGTGTGTGTGTGAGGTATATATAATTCATCCTGAAGACTAGTTTTTGATCTGCATAAGTAAGTGCTTCAAGTCATCATCCCATTCACCAAGCAAGATTGTGTTATTGGCATATCACACTTTATCTTCCTCCAATCCTGATGCCATATTCTTCATATAGTCCAGGTTCTCAGATTATTTTCTCAGCATAAAGATTGAATAAGGATGGTGAAATTGTACTACTCTGATGCACATCCTTCCTTCTTTTAAATAGTGCAGTATTCCTTTGTTTTGTTTGAATGACAGTCTCTTGTTCTATCTACAGTTTCCTCATGAGCATAATTAAGTGTCCTAGAATTCTTATTCTTCACAATGTTATCCATTATTTCTTATGATCTACACTGTCATATGCCTTTGCATAGTAAATAAAACACAGGTAAACATCTTTTTAGTATTTTTTTGTTTTCAGGAAAGATACATCTGATATCAGCAAGGATATCCTTGATTCTACCTCCTCTTTTGAATCCAGCTTGAATTTCTGGAAATATCTTGTCAATATTATGCTGCAAAATTTTTTTTAATTATCTTCAGCAAAACATTACTTGTGATATTAATAATACATGAGCTCTGTTGACATAATGCCTAAGGTATTTGACTGCTAATGATTTTTTAATTATCTTCAGCAAATCCTTACTTGCATGTGATATTAATGAAATTGTTCTATCATTTCCACATTTTGTTGGATAACCTTTCTTCACAATGAGAACAAATATTGATTTCTTCCAGTCAGTTGACAAGGTAGCTGTTTTCCGAATTTCTTGGCATCAATGAGTAAGCACCTCTGGCACTGCATCCATTTGTGGAAACATATACATAAATATTCTGTTAAGTTCTGGACACTTGCTTCTTAACATTTTCTTTACTGCAGTTTGGACAGCTTCCATCATACCATTGGTTCTTCATTATATGTTACCTCCTGAAATAGTTGAATGTTAACCAATTCTTTTTGATACAGTGACTCTGTATTCCTTCCATCTTGTTTGATGCTTCTTGTAAGTTATCAAAGTGGCAGGTGGTTGATGAGGCATCACGGTTGATAGAGGACAAGTTCAGAGAGTTTAACTAACAAACTATTTTCTGCCACAAAATGAGACTTAAAAAAAAATTGTAAAGGGAGCTGAGACTAGAAAACCAAACTGTAAATAAATATGGATATGACAGTTTTGTAAATTAATCTCAGGCATGGGCATAAAGTTGCTGGTGCAAAGAACAGTATGTAGTTTAATTATTTTAGAGTAAATAAATAGCATCAATAATTATTTCAGATGGCTTGGTGAAAGAAGGGTGTCACTTAGGGTTCATGAGATTCTGTAGCTATTTACAGGTTTATAAATCACTCTCATAAAATATTTTCTTGTAGACACTCTAAAAGATAACCTCAAGTAAAAAAAAAAAAAAAAAATTCTTTAATTGCTGTGGCTCAAAGGTCACATTGCCACCATGAGCATCCCAGCAATGGAAAGTTGAAGTACATGTTCTTCAAATAGATTAAATTTGCTGAATGCTGATGTTAACAATAGCTTTTTTTTTTTTTTTTGGAGGGGGGAGGATTTTTGATAGTACTGTTTGTCCATTTACTTGAAGTCACTCATGCACCATGCTTATTTCATTGCAGTTGCCATTCCAACATTCAGAATCTAAAACTTTTTGTTGATATATTAAGTTATACATATGTAATTTAATACATGGAACAACCATTAAAATAGTTATATAAAGAAATACATTCAAAAACACTATCAAAAAAACAAAACAAATTTCTAAAATAATTCATTTAAACCTACAAGATAGTACCAAAGGCAAAAATGAAACAAATAAAAACTTTACCATATTGATAGTTACATGAAATGTAAATATTCTACATAAATCAAAAGAGACAGTTTGATAGAGAAAATTTAATTGAAAAAAAAAAAACATGAACTCATGAACCATCTAGAAATTATATGCAAGTAATTCATTTCAAATATAATGATATAGGTAGTCTGAGAGTAAAATAACAGAAAATTATAAACCTTATGACCAGTAATCAATTAAAGTAGGAATGAGTATGTAGGGAAATTGAGCCCGGTAGAGTGGTCAAACTAGCCAATCATAGCATCAGAACTCTAAGCACTTGAGAGTGAACATCCCATAACATTGCATTGTGCCACGGCCAATAGAAATAACCCATGTGGATAACATTTACAATCAGGAGCTCCTCAGTTGCTCATTCCACCACTGAGTTTACAATGACTTATGGGTAGAAAAGCCATACTGAGTAATTTACTACTCTGCACTATCAGATAACGTAGGCTTCATTATGAAGAAATTTTTTGAGACAAAGAGAGTCAATCAAACTGGAAGACAAAGAAAATCTCTACGTACACACCAAACAGCATAGCTATACAATATGTGAAGAAACAACTGACAGAAATGAAAGTAGAAACAAACAAACAAAAAATCCACAATTATAACTGTAGACTGCAAAATCCCTCTCTCAACAACTGAATGTAAAATCTACAAGAATATAAAATCAACAATACCATAAAGCAACAGGATCTAATTAAGATTGATAGAACACTCCATTGAACAACAGCAGAATAAACACTCATTTCAAGCACCCTGAGAAACAAGATAGACTATATCCTGGGCCATAAAACAAGCCCCTACAAATTTAAAAGAATTGAAATCACTCAGAGTGTTTCCTCTGGTCATACTCTATCAGACTAGAAAATAATAAGAAAAAGATAAGAGGGAACTCTCCACACAGTTAAAAACTAAATTACATTTTTCTAAACAGTTCATGGGTAAAAGAAAGAGTCTGTAAATAAATAAGTACATAAAGAAATACATTAAATTGAGTGAAAATAAAAACATTCACATAGTAAAATACATAGGGCACACCTAAAGCAGCCAGTAATGACTGGGAAATTTCTATGGTAACAGAAGAAAAAGGTAGTTCTCAAACAAACAATCCATGTTCCTGCCAACAGAAACTAGAAAGTGAATAAGCATGAAGTGAAACAAAGCAGAATGAACAATGTGTTAAAAATAAGAACAAAAATCAATGAAATTGAAAATAGTAAAACAATAAGGAAATAAAACAAAAAGCTGATTCTTTAAAACTATCAATAAAATTGACAAAATTCAAACAGATAAAGAAAAATAATGACAGAATACCCAAGCTACAAATATTAGAAATGAAACAGGAGATAACACCACTGATTCTGAAGAGAAAACAGAAACAACAAAACAGTTGTCAAGGTGTCAATTCCAATCATAGCGCTCCTATGTATGTCAGAGTACAACTATGCTCCATAGGTTTTCAATGGCTGATTGTTAGACCTTTATTTTTTTTTTTGAGGTGCCTTTGGATGAATTTGAACCTCCAACCCTTTGGTTACCAGTTAAGCACAGTAACCATTTGTATTTGCAATATCAGGGACAGTACCCTGCATACAAGAAAAATAAGAGGGTACCATGAACAACATAAAGAATCCTTGTTTTCACAATGGTTAGGCCCTAAGCTGTTAACTGAAAAGTCAATGGTTTGAACCTACCAGCTTTGCTGAGGGAGAAACGGGGACAATTTGCTTCTATAAAGATTTATTGCCTTGGAAACGCTACAAGTCAGTTCTACTCTGTCCTAAAGTGTTGTTATAAGTCTGAATCTACTAAATGGTAATAGATTTGATGGGTTTATGAGCACATAAATCTAATAACTGATATGAAATTAATAAATTAGTCTTAAATTACTACTACAACACATCCAGTAAGAAATTTTAAAAAAATAAAATAAAAATTGTAAGTATTAAGGAAATTTAATTCAAATTTCTAAACCTCCAGAAAATAGAAATTTAAGGCCTGATGCTATCACTAAAAAAATCTACCAATGTTTAAAGAAGAATTAATATACATTCTACAGAATCTCTTTCAGAAAATAAAAAAGGGAGAGACCATATCCCAAATCATTCTATCAGCAAAAAAGAGGGAGACCTTCAACAAGATGGATTGACATACTGACTGCAAGAATGGGCTCAAATATAGCTACAGTTTTGAAGATGGTTCAGAACTGACATTTTGTTCTGTTATACATAAGGTTGCTTTGAGTCAAAGATGACTAGGTATGACAGCACCTAAGAACAACAGTAATCATTAATTAATATTCAAAAATTCTTAATAAAATATTAGCAAATACTATTCAAAATTGTACAAATATAATTACATACCATGAACAAAAGAATGCATGACTGATTCAATATTCAAATCTAATCAATGTAATACAAAAAGTTGTTAATCTTGTTGTCATCTAGTTGGTTCTGATTCATACTGAACCTATGTACAACACACGGAAACAGTGCCCATGCCTGCATCATCCTCACAGCTTTTATGTTGCAATGTTTAAGTCCATTGTTGCAGCCACTGTGTTAAGCCCTCTTATTTATGGTATCCCTCTTATTAGCTAACCCTCTACTTTACCAACTATAGGATCCTACTCCAGAGAATGGTCCCTCTTGATAACATGTCCAAAGTATTTGAGACAAAGTCTCACCATCCTTTCTTCTAAGACTGTACATCTTCCAAGATAGATTTATTTTTCCTTCAGGCAAAAAAAAAAAAAAAAAACAAAAAACCTGCCATTGGGTCAATTCCAACTCATAGTAGTCCATGGTATATTCAGTATTAATTGTCAATAACATAATTCAAAGACATCAATTTATCTTTGGACTTCTTTATTCTTTATGCATATGAGGAAATTGAAATTGTACTGGGTTGGTCACACTCTAGTCTTCAAAGTGACCTCTTTGATTTTTAACCATTTAAAGAGGTCTTTTGCTGTAGATGTGCCCAGTGCAATGTTGTTTGACTTCTTGACTTCTGCTTCCACAGATATCAATTGTGTGTTGAAGTAAAACAAAATCCAGGACAACTTCAAAATTTTCTCCATTTATTATGCTGTTGCTTATTGGTCCAGTGGTAAGGAGTTTTGTTTTCTTTATGTTAAGGTGTAATCTGTAACAAAGTCTTTGATCTTCACCAGTAAGTATTGTAAGTCTTTTTCACTTTCAGCAACTGAAGTTGTTTCATCTACGTGTCACAGGTTGTTAATCTTTGTCCAATCATCATGGTGCATTCTTCTTCACATAGTCTACCTTACCATATTTGCTAAGCATACAAAATAAACATGTGGTGAAAGGATGCAGCCATGACATATTCCCTTCCTGATTTTAAACCCCACAGCATCTCTTAGTTCTGCTCAAATGCCTACCTCTTGGTCTATGGACAGATTCTACATTAGCACATTTAAGTGATATGGAAGTCACATTCTTCACAATGATGTCCATAATCTGTTATAACCCACACAATTGAATGTTAATGGTAAAATAGAGGTAAACATCTTTCAGGTAGTCTATACCTTCAGCCATGATACACCTGATATCAGCAATGAAATCCCTCGTTCCATGTCCACTTCTAAATCTTGCTTCAATTTCTGACTGTTCCCTGTCCAGGGACTGCTGCAACAGTTTTTGAATTATACTCAATAAATTTACTTGTGTGTAATATTAACAGCATTGTTTGATAATTTCCAAATGCTGTTGGATCAACTTTGGCAAGAGAACAAATATGGAATTCTTCTAGTTGGTTGTCCAGGGAGCTATCTTCCAAATTTATTGGCATAGATAAATGGGTGCTTCCAGTGTTGCATCTGTTGAAGCATCTCACTTGGTATTCTATCAGTTCCTGGAGACTTGCTTTTTCCAATGATTTCAGTACAGTTTGGACTTCTTTCTTGAATACCTTTGATTCTTGATCATATACTATTTCCTGAAATGTTTGAATGTTGACCAATTCTTTTTGAGTCTATGAGTTTCTATATTCCTTCCTTCTTTAATTTTTTTTTTTTTTTAAGTTCTGATTTGGGTTACAGTTTACAGAGAAAATTCCTTTTCCATACAGCAGTTCTTACATACATATTGGGTGTCATGGCATTGAATACAATCCTCATAATGTAACAGCTCTCTTCCCACTTCTTCCCTGTAGTTACCTTTGCCCTTTGTTCTTCTTTCCTATGTATTCCTGCCTTCTGAGCTATCACCCTGTGAAAATACTTCCCTTCAGATCTCCCATGATTGATTGTTCTAAAGAAAGTACCTGTTGTTGTTGTTTTGTGCCGTTGAGTTGGATACAACTCATAGCGACCCCTCCTTGGGTTTCTGAGGTGGTATCGATACAGAAGTAGATTGCACAACCTTCCTTCTGAAGAATGGCTGGTGGGTTTGAATGGCCAGCCTCCTGGTTAGCAGTCAGTTGCCTGAGGCACTATGCTACCAGAGCTCCTAAATGGTGTAAATATTCACCTTATATACCCGTCTGTTGTTTGGCTAGAAGCCATATGAATGAGTTCAATTCCAGATCTGTAGGGGGACTAGGGTCCATAGTCCTGGGGATTTCTCCAGTCTCTATCAGACCTGTAAGCCTGGTCTTTTTGTGATTTTGAGTTTTCCACATTCTTCTCCCATCTATCTTCTCCTTACATCTTCTTTTGATGCTTCTAGCATTGCTCATCACCCCCTATCCCATGGAATCCTTCAATATTGAAACTGGTAGATTACATTTTTTCTTCAGTTCTTTCACTTTGATAAATGTTGAGTGTAGTTTGTTCTTCCCTTTGGTGTTCAAACTTCAATTTGTTCATATTTCATTATAGTATTTTACTTTGTTTTTTAGAGCTGTCTTTTGAAATGTTCTGTTCAGCTCTTTTACTTCATTCCTTCCATCATTCATGTTCAATGCATCATGTATATTCTTGAGAAGGTCTCTAAATTAAGGTGGAGAATATTTGATTTTGTGGATATGTTTCAATTTTCTTCAGCTTCAACTTGAATTAACATATAAGCAATTAATGGTATCATCTGCAATCGGCTCCTGGATTTGTTCAGACTGATAATATCAAATTCCTCAACCATCTCTGTCCACTGATATAATCATTTTGACTACTGTGTATTCCATTTAGTGAGGTCCAAATATGTAGCCACTATTTATGCTGTTGATAAAAGGAATTTGCATTGAAAAAGTCATTGACCTTGCAGTATTATGTCATACACAATCTGTGGCATCATTTCTATCACCAGTTCCACATTTTACAGCTACTAATCCTTCTCCTTTGTTTTCAACTTGCACATTGTCTCCAATAACTTCAATATATCATGATTGCAAGTTGGATCAATATCAAACTGCAGAAGTTGGTAAAAACCTTCAAATTCTTCATTTCTGGAATTAGTGCTGGTTGTGTAAATCTGAATAATAGTCATTTTAATTGGTCTTCCTTGTAGGCTTATGAATATTATCATATCACTGATAATGTTATATATACTTCAGGGTATATCTTGAAATGCTCTTTTGGATGATGTAAGAGACATCATTCCTCTTCAAACTTTAATTCCTGTTACTTTAGCTCATATGATTTTCCAATTAAAAATGGCCAATACAAATCTATTTCAGATCACTAATGCTTAGTATATCTCTTTATTTGTTGCATTTCATTTAGAAGATTTCTAATTTTCCAAGATTTATGAATGTTTGTAGTTTTTTTTCTTATATTTTTTTTTTTCTTGAGTAATTGTGCATCAGCAAATGAAGGTCCAGAATGCTTTACTCCATTCACATCAATAAAGATAACTCTACTTTTAGGAGGCAGCTCTTCCCCAGTCACATCGTGTGTGCCTTACCATCTGAGGGCTCATCGTCTGGAAATATCACAGAAAATGTTCCACTATATAACTGGCTAAAAAGGAAAATCACATGATCATGTCAATTAATGTAGAAAACAACATTTGACAATATTCAATATTTATGATGTGGAGTTCTGGTAGCATAGTGGCTAAAGCACTTGACTGCTAACCAGAAGGCTGGCGGTTCAAACCCACCAGCCACTCCTAGGAAGGAAGGTTGGGCAATACTACTTCCGTAGTGATACTGCCATGGAAACCCAAGGAGGGGTAGCTATGAGTCGGGGCCGACTCGACGGCACATAACAACAACAACAACATTTATGATGTAATCTCTCAACAACTAGAAATAGAGGGTGACATCCCCAACTTATTAAAGAAAATATCTTATACCTATAGCTAAATCATATTTAAAGTCAGGAGACTGAATTCATTCCTTTGCCAATATAATACTGTAAGCTCTAGCCAGAGCAAAAAGTTGAAAGGACATAAAAGACATATAGACTATAAATGAAAAATGTACAACTGCCTATATTGTCAGATAACATTATTTTCTATGCAGAAAACTTCAAATAATCTACTAAAAAAAACTTTCTAGAACTAGTGATTGTGGGATACAAGATAAATATAAAAAATCAGTATGTTATTGTATACCAGCATTGAAAATGTTGTGGTTGTTGTTGTTAAGTGTCGTCAAGTCGTTTCCAACTCATAGCGACCCCATGCACAGCAGAACAAAACACTGCCTGAACCCACGCCAGCCCCACAATCCCTGTTATACTTGAGGCCATCATTGCAGCCACCGTATCAATCCATCTCGTTGAAGGCCTCCCCCTCTTTCATTGACCCTCCAACCTACCAAGTATGACATCCTTCTCCAGGGAATGGTCCCTTCTTACAACATGACCAAAATAGGTGAGACGAAGTCTGGCCATTCTTGCTACCAAGGAGCATTCTGGCTGCACTTCCTCCAGGACAGATCTGTTAGTTCTTTTAGCAGTCCA
>NW_006921660.1:10925293-10966046 GCF_000298275.1 Orycteropus afer afer | reverse complement strand
GTGTTTCTTTGCTATTCATAAGGTTTTCCCTGGCCAATTCTTTCAGAAGTGGATGGTCTCTTCCTTCTTCCTAGTCTGTCTCAGTCTATAAGCTGGGCTGTTACCGGTGCACCAGGTGCATCTCTCTGGGTTTTAAACACCAGAGGCTTAGCCTCAAAACTCACATCTACATGTCACCACAGTAGGACAAACCATTTGAAAGGCATTGAAAATACATAACTAAAATTTACAATAAATCTAATTTACAATTAATAAAAAATGAAATACTTGGACATAAATCTCAGGTACACACAAATATACACAAAGTATATGTGCTTTAATTTTTAATAAGTTGGTGAAAAAATCATGAAAGATCCCAATAAATGGACAAACTCTGTCCATATATTGGAAGAATCAACATATAAAAATAGAAATTATATTCTCATATCAATATATATTTTCTACAATTTTTCTCAAAATACTAGCAATATTTTATAGTTATAGATACAATGATTTAAAAATGTATAGAAAAAGCAAAGAAAGTAGATATGTGAAATTAATTTTTAAATAAAATATCATGGGAGAAATCTTCAAGGTTGAAAATGACTTATATAGTTACACTAGAGAATACAGTGTGGTACTGGCTGAGTAATATACACACTGATCAGTGTAACAAGACAGAGAACCCAGACATAATCACACAAATATATCTACATGATTTTTTACAAAGATTCGTAAGTGATTTAATGGAGTAATATTAATAGTGGTCTTTTCAGCAAATACTGGATGAACCTTGATTTAAGCATAGAATCTAAAACTATGAAAATTTTAGAAGATAACAGGAGATAATCTTCAGGAACTAGGACTAGGTAAAGAGTTCTTAGATATGACACCAAAGCATGATTCATAAAAAAAAAAAAAAAAAAAGTAAATACTTGCCTAGTGATACTTCCTTGGAAACCCAAGGAATGGTCACTATGAGTCAGATCCAACTTGAAGGCAATGAGTTTTTGGGTTTTTTTTGGTACTACTAGCATATGTCTTGGGAGCTCTGGTAGCATAGTGCCTAAGGCACTTGGCTGTTAACCAGAAGGCTGGTGCTTCAAACCCACCAGCCATCCCTTGGAAGGAAAGTTGAACAATCTAGTTTTGTAGCGATAACACCTCAGAAACCCAAGGAGGGGTCGCTATGAGTAGGGTCCAACTCAATGACACATAACAACAGCAGCAGTATATGTCTCAATATTTCTTTATATAGCATCTGAAAATGTTTTCTGTGAATATTGATACTAAGTGAGTTTGTACCATATAATAATAACTAGTATATCTTCTGTTAGAATGGAATCACTCAGTTTGGTGATGACTTTTGAATTTGGAATAGTGACTAAACCCCAGAAGTCAATCTTGCTTAATATTAAAGTTTACATTCTTTTTAAAGTTTGTTTTGAAAGGCCTGGTGTTACACATTAATTTATTTTCAACTTGTATGAATAATTTGTGTCAACTACGGGTCTTATACAGAGAAAAATAATTTGTGTCTTGTTATCAAACCTGTGGTATTTTACTTCTAATGGTTTAGGTTAACCTATTTACATGTATTGAAATGACATATTGCAAAAACGACAAGGAGGCCACATGTTCTGACCTCCTCTAATCCCACAAGAGGAAGGCAAAATCACAAGCAGTAACCCAAGGCCTATTCCTGCCAAGCCAGACATGCTACCTCCCTCCAGCCCTTTCACCAACTGTTCCTCCCAAAGCACCACCACCTCTCTCCTGGGTTCGATAATTCACTGCAGTAGCCACAGAGAACTCACAAATTATGGGGTTTATTAGGGAAGCACCAGGCTGCAATTCAAGTTCAGGAAAAATGCTCAGTCTCTCTCTCAGTCCACTGTCTCTCAGTCAAGTCTCTCACAGTCTCTCCCCCAGCAGTGCATGTCCCTCGGTGTCTTACTCAGCAAGTCATGTCTCTTGCGTCTTTTTCCCAGCAGCACGTGTCTCTTTCAGCAGCATGTCTTCCTCAACCAGCAGTCAGAGAGAGTTCTGCCTCTAGGAGGCCTCCTTTTGAGCTTGGCAGAGTGGCCAAACTAGCCAATCATAGCATCAGAACTCTAAGCACCTGAGAGAGCACCTCCCATAACATTGTGTTGTGCCACACCCAACAGAAATAAACCAGGTGGATAACATTTACAACCAGGAGCTCCTCAGTTGCTCATTCCACCACTGAGTTTACAATGACTTATGGGTAGAAAAGCAATACTAAGTAATTTACTACACTGCACATATATTTCTTAATTTTACTTCCTGTATTGTAATATTCTGAGCTCTGGTAGCATAGTGGCTAAGACACTTGCCTGCTAACCAGACGGCTGGCAGTTCAAACCCACCAGCCACTCCTCGGAAGGAAGGTTGGGCAATCCTACTTCCATAGTGATACTGCCTCGGAAACCCAAGGAGGGGTCGCTATGAGTCGGGGCCGACTCGACGGCACATAACAACAACAACAACAACAAGATTTTCTTATGTATATGTTTTCTTTCTCTGGTGTTAGAAACATCTTTCCTCTAAAGATCTGTTCTGCAAGTCACTTTTACAACCAGAAATTTAATTTATACATATAATCCCTTTTTACAGTATAGGTGGGATACCAAAATATATGATATCAAACTCTAAAACTGTGTTCTTTCAAACTCTCCTGTCCCATGAGTTTAATTGTTTTTATTATTTCTTTGTAGTCACATTTACCTTTTAATATATTTACATGATATGTATAACATTCTTATTTGGTTGATTTAAAATAAATACAAGAAGATGAAGAAATCAGTATATATAAATTAACTAGCTACTACTATCTCTTTCCCTTCTTCTCTCAACTGTTGCATATACATTTTTAATACACTTTTATTTTAGAACAGTTTTAGATTTACTGAATTATTATAAAGCTAGAATTGAGTTTGCATATACCCCACACTTAATTTCTCCTAGTATTATCATCACACATTATTATTGTATATTTGTCATAATTGGTAGCATAGTGCCTAAGGCATTTGACTGCTAACCAGAAGGCTGATGGTTCAAACCCACCAGCTGCTCAGAAGAAGGGAGATGGGGCAATCTACTTCCTTAAAGATGTCCTGCCTCAGAAACTCAATGTGAATCACTATGAGTCAGAATCAAGTTGCTGGCAGTGAGTTTGGTTTTGGTACTGATATCTTATTCATTAATGGAGCCCTGGTGATATAGTCATTAAGAGCTGGGATAATAACATAAAGGTCAAGTGTTTGAATTCACCAGCTGCTCCACAGGAGAAAGATGTGGCAATCTGCTTCCCTAAAGTTTATAGCCTTGGAAAGCTTATGGGGCAGTTCTACTTTTTCCATTAGAGTTGCAATAATTCAAAATTCACAAGCCTACCCCTTCATTACGCTTATTTATTTATTTTGAGCAGTTCCTTACTTTCCGGCAGGACAAGCTGTTGCAGGCTTATCATGTATATTTCCTACCCCAGTTCTTCATCCAACAAATTGCCTTGTAGTTCCTTTCATTGAAGAATGCTATTAATAATCAAGAGCTAAGAGGTTAGTATGTCTGTTGCTCTTTGAATGTTGTTGATTTTAGGCCTTCTCTGGTGACAGAACAAGGAGATATAAGTGTTTATATATTACACTGCTTATATATTTACTCTGCAATATTTTTATAAGATACCATCTCTCCTTATAAAAAGGTAAACATGATTTCATTTTGATTCTCAAACTTAATACATTGACACATTAATCATTCTACCTCCTCCTCTTGCTTATTTATAAATTCCCATTCCAACAGTGATAATTCTGGGTTTTACCACCCATCATCTATTTATTGAATTGCTTAGTTTTAATATGCATGTCTACTTCTGTAGTGATGTCACCTTAGAAACCCAAGGAGGGGTTGCTCTGAGTTGGGTCTGACTCGACTGCAGATAACAACAACAACAATATGTATGTATATCGGTCAGAGAGTGCCACTGTTACAGAATAAAATGAAGACTGTGTGGTGGTGATGGTGGTGGTGGTGGATGGGAGGGGTTCTTCAAATTATCTGATTAAAGGAGGAAGATGTAATCTTCACATTTCCAAATTCTCCAATGTCACTAAATTACAAAGATGTTAAAAAAAATCTTATCTCTTACAATGAAGCAGCAAAGATAACTGACAAGCAAATTAAAATCTTAAATCCACTTCTGCTAGATTTCAACATCACTTGAATTCACATCCTTATAGATATCTCCTGTGTACATTTGGGAATGAACTGAAAAAGGGTAAAGTGCTAAATGTGAAAGTTTGTATAAATTCACTCATTCATTCAATGAGTTTTTATTGAGTGTCAGTTTTTTCTGTGTCCTGTTCTAAATGCTGAATGAAAAAAATCACTTCAATCAGGAAGCTTATATTATAGTGAATAATCTCTCTTTCTAGCAGAATCATTTCTTCTCCTTTCTGAAGACCCTCTAACAACCTTTCTTAAAGAACTAACCTTGCAAATGGAAAACAGTATTACTCAAGTCTCACCCTCATGGTCCCTTCTTTCTTAAGAGTCAATCAGATTCAAGCGTATTTTGTGGACCAATTACAAAGAAAAACCTGGAATCAGCAGACTTGCATGTCAGGATTGTAATTTTTTTTTTTTTTTTTTTTTCCTAATTGCACATGAAAAAAAAAAATCAGGAGAAATATATCTGTGAATAGTTTCTGAAAGATGAAGATAATTGAGGGTTGAGCATAATTTTAGTTTGGTTGAATTTATCAATATGAGTGCACTTCCCAGATATTTTGGACTTAATGTGCTAGGTCAAGCAGATGGGAGTGTTTATAATCACTCTCTTGATTAGTTAACATATTTGGATTCAGTAGTGGGCTGTGAAAAATAATTTTGAAATGTCAGAAATTCTTGATTATAATGAAGTCAATTATATTCAAGAATTGAGGGAAGTCACAGTTTTGAGTAGATTTTTCAGGTGTTAAACACTAACTCCAATCTGTACTGTAAGTTAATACATAAACCAAATCACTAAGAAATCCACTGAAGTAGGACAACTGTGATCTTTGAAAAGTGGTCATAGATAAATTGTTTGGAGTAGAAATGTGCTTCAGTTAAAAGTACTTTCTGGATCTCAGGATTCCTAGGATAGCAAAGTCTAACCAAATATTGTAAAACATTACAGGTTTATATGGTAATCTTTCTCCTAGGGTTTCTCAAAGAGAACTGCTGATTATTATTATTATTATTTATTATTATTATTTTCAGAGTAACTCTGTACTCTTACTGTCCTGGATGAAGTACAGCTGGAATTCTACTTGGAAGCAAGGATAGCCAGACTTCATCTCACCTACTTTGGTCCTGTTGTCAGAAGGGACCATTCTTTGGAAAAGGGTGTCAAGCTTGGTAAAGTGGAGGGTCAATGAAAGAGGGGAAGGCCCTCAACAAGATGGATTGACATGATGCTGCAGTGATGGGATCAAGCATAGTAGGGATTGTTAGACTGACACATGACCAGGTAGTGTTTCCTTCTGTTGTACATAAGGTCGCTATGAGTCAGAGACAATAACAACATGTGCTGTTGTTGTGGTTAGGTGCCATTGAGTCAGTTCTGACTCATGCCATCCCTATGAAGAACAGAATGAAATACTGCCAGTCTGGGCCAACCTCACAATCATTGTTATATTTAAGCCCATTGCTGCAGCCACTATGTCAATCCATCTCTTGAGAGAATTCCTCTTTTTCATCGATTTTCTACTTTACCAAGCTAGATGCCCTTCTCCAGGGACTAATATCTTCTGATGACATGTCCAAAGTATATGATATGAAGTTTCCCTATCCTTGCTTTAATGGAATGTTCTGACTACATCTTCCAAGACAAATTTGTTTCTTCTGCTGCTAGACCATAGTATAGTTAGTAGTTTTCACTGACACCATAATTAAATTTGTGAACTTCAATCTTCCTTATGAATTGGCCAGCTTTTGCATGTATATTGGGCAATTAAAAATACATGGCTTGTCTTAGGAGCAACATAGTACTCAAGGTAACATCTTTGTTTTTTAACACTTTAAAAAGATCTTTTGCAGTGTATTTGCCCAGTGAAATGTGTCATTTGATTTCTTGAGTGCTGATTCCTTGGAGTTTGATTGTGGATCCAACTAAAATGAAATCCTTGACAACTTCAATCTTTTCTCCATTTATCATGATATTGCTTATTGATCAGGCTGCAAGGATTTTTGTTGTCTTTATGTTGACATGTAATGCATACTGAAGACTAGCCTTTGATCTTCATCATATGTACTTCAGTCCTCTTAGCTTTCAGTAAGTTATGTTATATCATCTTCATATCATAGGTTATTGAATCTTCTTCCAATATTGCTGTTGCATTCTTCTTCATATGGTAGGTTCTCAGAATATTTGCTCATTACACAGATTGAATAAGTATGGTGGAATGATACAATCCTGGCACACACCTTTATCTGATTTGAAAATATATAACATTATTTTGTTCTGTTTCAGTGACTGTCTCTTGTTCTATGTACAATTTTCCATGTACACAATTAAATTTTCTGTAATTCCTATTCTTCACAATGTTATCCATGATTTGTTATAATCCACACAGTGAGTTGCCTTTGCATAGTCAGTAAAGACAAGTAAACATCTTTTTGGTATTCTTTGCCTTTAGCCAAGATGTATCTGAAGTCAGCAATGATATCCCCAGTTCAATGTCCTTGTCCTATTCTGAATTTGTCTTGAATTTCTGGCAGTTACCTACCAATCTATTGCTGCAATTTTTTTTTTTTTTCAATTATTTGTCCACAAAATTTTACTGGTATGTGATATAAATTACTTATTTGATAATTAACACATTCTGTTGGACCAGGTTTCTTTGGAATGCTTGACAAATAGGGTTCACTCAAGTGACTGTGTAACATTCTTCTAAATTGCTTGGCATAGATGAATGAGAGCTTTCAGTGTTACATTTGTGTATTGAAAAATCTCAGTTGGTATTCTGTCAATTCTAGAGCCTTGTTGTTTTCCAGTGCCTTCAGTGCAGCTTGCACATCTTCCTCCAATACTTGATTACATGCTACATCATGAAATGTTTGAACATCAACCAATTTTCTTTGGTATGATAAATTGTTATTTCCATCTTTTTTTTTTTTTTTTGATGTTTTCTGTATTGTTCAATATATTTTCCATAGAGTCTTTCAATATTAGTATGTGAGTCTTGAATTTTTTCTTCAGTTTTTCATTTTGAGAAATGTCAAGCGTATTCTACCATTTTGATGTTCTAATTCCAAATTTCATTTCATTATAGCACTAAATTTGTCTATTAGTCATCTTTGAAATTGTCTGTTCAGCTCTTTTACTTCATCATTTTTTCCATTTACTTTAGCTGCTCTCTGTTCATGAACTTTCAGAGTCTCTTCTGACATCTATTGGGGCTTTTGTTTATTTCTTATCCTTTTAATGAACTTTTGCTTTCCTCATGTATAATGTTCTTTATGTCATCATAGAACTCATCTGGTATTCAGTCTTTAGTGTTCTGTACCTCAACTCTATTTTTGATAAAGTCCCTAAATTCAAGTGGGACATACTGAAGCTTGTACTTTGGCTCTCTTGGACTTGTTTTAATTTTCTTCAGGTTCGACATGTAGTTTGGTTACCTAACACCACTCTGACAGGAATATACCACAAATGGGATACTTGAACAAACAGGAGTTTATTCTCTTACACTTTGTATGCTTTAAGTCTGAGTTCAAAGTGCCAGGCTCTAGGGGCTGGTTGAAAGCCCCTCAACCTTGGGCTTCGGCTCTGCCTCCTGCTCCTGGCCCATTGAAGATAGAGGCTTTTTTTCACTCAGCCAGATGCTGGCTGCTGAGGCTGACAAGCCCAAGGTTGACAAGTAAAAAGGTACAGTCTGATGTTACCAAACTACACAGTGGGCCGTTAGTCAAGTCCATTGTAAGTCCCAAGGTCAGCAGAGCATGGCAAGGTGCTGAACACAAACATGGCTACACAAAGGGATCAAACATGCCATAAGTTAGAGACTGTTCCCCAAGGCTTCTCTTTATATACAAGAAGCAGACCACATCCTTAAGGCAGCTACTCAGCTACTTACAGTAGATTCCACCATGGAGTTGATTATCAGTCTCATCATGGGGAATACTATATCCAGCTACCCAATCACTCAATCAGGCCCAGTCAAGTTGACACACAAACTTAACTACCACCACTTGAGTTTGCTTAAGAGCAATTGGTGATTTGGTCCTCAGTTGGCCCCTGACCTTGTTTGGAGTGGTGATTTTGAGCTTCTCCATCATCTCTTTCCACAGATGTAGTTGGTATAAATCCTGTGTAATCCATACAGTGAGATGCTTTTGTACAGTTGCCATTTATGTTGTTGAATAAAATGTATTTGCAATGAATAAGTCAGTGGTTATCCAAAATTCTCTCCTTTGATCTCCACTATCATTTCTATCACCAAGCTATATTTTCCAACTACCAATCCTTCTTTGTTTCCAACTTTTTCATTCCAATCAACAATAATTATCAGTGCATCTTGACTGCATGTTTGATCAACTTCAGACTATAGAAGGTGGTAACAATTTTCAATTGCTCCATTTTTAGACATAGTAAATTGTGAGTAAATTTGCTTGTTGTTAGGTGCAGTCAAGTCATTTCCAACTCATAGCAACCCCATGAATAGCAGAACGAAACACTGCCTGATCCTACACTAGCTCCATGATCCTTGCTATACTTGATACCATTTTCACAGCCACCATGTCAATCCATCTTGTTGAAAGCCTTCCCCTCTTTCATCGACCCTCCACCTTACCAAGCATTAACATCCTTCTCCAGGGAATGGTCTGTTCTGACAACATGACTAAAGTAGGTGAGACGAAGTTTGGCCATTCTCACTTCCAAGGAGCATTTCAGATGCACTTCCTTCAGGACAAATATGTTAGTTCTTTTAGCAGTTCATGGTGTTTTCAGAATTCTTCACCAGCACTACAATTTAAAAGCATCAACTCTTCTTTGGTCTTCCTTATTCATTGTCCAGCTCTCACATGCATATGAGGTGACTGGAATTACCATGGCTTGTGTGAGGCACACCTTAGTCCTCAAGGAGACATCCTTGCTCCTCAGCACTTGAAAAAGTTATTTTTGGCCAACCTGCCCAGTGCTACATCTTGGCTAATGTCCTGACTGCTGCTTCCATTAGCATAGATTGTAGAACCAAGCAATGTGAATTCTTTGACAACCTAAATCTTTTCTCCATTTATTGTGATGCTGCTTATTGGTCCAGTTGTGAGGATTTTTTTTTTTTTTTCTTTATATTGAGTTGTAATCCTTACTGCCGACTGTATAATTCGGTCTTCATCAGTAAGGGCTTCAAGTTATCCTCACTTTCAGCAAACAAAGTTGAATCATCAGCATATCTCAGGCTGTTAGTGATTCTTCCTCCAATCCTGATGCCACGTTCTTCTTCATATAGTCCAGCTTCTCGGATTATTTGCTCAGCATATAGATTGAATAAGTATGGGGAAAGGATACAACCCTGACACACTCCCTTCCTGATGTTAAACTATGCAGTATACCTTGTTCTGTTCAAACAACAGCCTCTTGGTCAATGTACAGATTCCTCATGAGTACAATCAAGTGCTCAGGAATTCCCATTCTTCTCAATGTTATCCATAATTTGTCATGATCCACACAATCAAATGCCTTTGCATAGTCAATAAAACACAAGTAAACATCTTTCTGGTATTCTTTGCCTTGAGCCAAGATCCATCAGATAGCAGCTATGATATCCCTTGTTCCATGTCCTCTTCTGAATGCAGCTGTACCTCTGGAAATTCTGTCAATATACTGCTGCAATGATTTTTGAGTTATTTTCAGTAAGAACTTACTTGCATGCAATATTATTGATATTGTTCAATAATTTTCACATTCTGTGGGATCACCTTTCTTTGGAATGGGTACACATATGGATCTCTTCCAGTCAGTTGGCCAGGTAGCTGTCTTCCAAATCTCTTGGCATAACTGAGTGCTTCCAGTGAAGCATCAGTTTCTTGAAATATCTCAGTGGGTATTCCGTCAATTCCCGGAGCCTTGTTCTTCACCAATTCTTCATTGCAGCTTCGACTTCCTCCTTCAAAACCATTGGTTCTAGATCATATGTCACCTCTTGAAATGGATGAAGTTCTTTTTGGTACAGTGACTCTGTGCATTCCTTCCATCTTCTTTTGATGTTCCCTGAATCATTCAATATTTTGTCCATAGAATCTTTCAATATTGCAACTGGAGACTTACATTTTTTCCTCACTTCTTTCAGCTTGAGAAATGTCAAACATGTTTTTTTCCTTTTGGTTTTCTAACTCCAGGTCTTTGCACATTTCATTATAGTAATTAACTTTGTCTTCTCAAACTGTTTTTTGAAATATTCGGTTCAATTCTTTTATCTTGTCATTTCTTCCATTTGCTTTAGCTACTCTCTGCTCAAGGTTAAGTTTCAGAGTCTCTTCTGTCATCCATTTTGGTCTCTTCTCTTCTTTTCTCATCTTTTTAGTGATCTCTTGCTTTCTTCATGGATGATGTTTTTGATATCATCCCACAATTCTTCTGGTTTTTGGTCATTGGTGTTCAGTGCATCAAATCTATTCTTTAGATGGTCTCTAAATTCAGGAGGGATGTATTGTAGATCATATTTTGGCTCTCGCAGACTTGTTTTAATTGTCTTTAACTTCACGTTGAACTTGCATATGAGCAGTTGATGATCTGTTTCAAACTCAGCTCCTTGCCTGGTTTTGGCTGAAGATATTGAGCTTGCCATCACCTCTTGACATAGATGTAGTCAATCTGATTCCTGTGTTTTCCATCTGGTGAAGTTCATGTGTACAGCCATCGTTTGTATTGTTGGAAAAAGGTATTGTAGTGAATAAGTCATTGGTCTTACACAATTCTACCGTGTGAGTTCCAGCATTATTTCTGTCACCATGGCCAAATTTTCCAACTACTGGTGATTCTTCTTTGTTTTTCAACTTCTGCATTCCAGTCAACAGTGATAACTAACACACCCTCATTGCATTTTTGGTCAATTTCAGACTGCAGAAGTTGATAAAAATCTTCAATTTCCTCATCTTGGCTTTGGTGGTTGGTGCATATATGTGAATAATAGTCATATTAATGGGTCTTTCTTGTAGGTGTATGAATATTATCTTATCACTGACATTGCTGTACTTTAGGACAGATCTTGAAACATCCTTTGTGATGGTGAATGTCATGTCATTCTTCTTCAAACTCTCATTCCTGGCATAGTAGACTATATGGTTGTGGGATTCAAAATGGCCAAAACCAATCCATGTCAGCTGACTAATGCCTAGTATATCATTCTTTATATGTTCCATTTAATTTTTGAAAACTTTCAATTTTCCTAGATTCATACTTCATCCATTCCATGTTCCAATGATTAATGGATGTTTGCAGCTGGTTCTCCTCAATTTGGATGGTGACATGTCAGCAAATGGAGGTCTGGAAACATTTACCTTATCCATATGAGTAAGACTGGTTTTACTCTGATGATGCAGCTCTTTCCCAGTCCTATTTTGAGAGTCTTCTAACCTAAGTGACTCGTTCTCCTCCTGTGTTTCCAGACCATTTATAAAGCTGTACAGTAATGTATCAGATTGTGTTTCTCTGCTATTCATAAGGTTTTCTGTGGCCAATTCTTTGAGAAGTGGATGGCCTCTTCCTTCTTCCTAGTCTGTCTCAGTCTGCAAGCCGGGCTGATACCTGTGCACCATGTGCACCCCACTGTGTTTGAAACACCAGTGGCACATCCTTAAGACTCACAGCAACACATCACCACAGTAGGAGAAACCAACAGACAAATTTGTCTCCCTTACCTCTCCAACCTCCCCTTACCTGGATCCCTGTGGCTGACTCCTCACTCTGTCTTGATCCCCTCACCTTTTTGTGTCCTTTCCCTGCTTTCCCGCCTTGCCACTTTGGGTCATGGCCTGGAGTCCCACCCCTCACCTGGATCTCTGTGGCTGACTCCTCACCCTGTCCTAGTCCCCCTGGCCTTTTGATCTCCTTTCTCCCGCTTTCCCACCTTTCCACTTGTGGGGCATGGCCTGGGTTCCCTATCCTCAACTGGATCCCTGTGGCTGACTCCTCAATCTGTCCCAGTCCCCCTGGCCTTTTTTTGCATGATAATATTAAATGGTCTTCTTTGTAGGCTTATGAATATTAACCAGACACTGACAAGGATAAATCTTGGAATGTTCTTTTAGATAATGAATGACATGCCATTCCTCTTCAATTTGTTGTTCTCAGAATGGAAGATCATATATTTGTCTGATTCAAAATGGCCAATACCAGTCAATTTCAGTTCACTAATTCCTAGTCCTTTTAGGCATTACAGTTTTCTTAGATTCATTCTTCATACATTCTACATTCTGATCATTATTTAATGTATGCAGCTATTTCTTCTTTTTTGAGTTGTGCCACATAAGAAAATTGGGTCCTGAAAGCTTTATTCCTTATGTGCCATTAAGGTCATCTTAATTATGAGCAGACATATCTTCCCTTGTCTTATTTTGAGTGCCTGTCCTCCTGAGAGGATCATCTTCCAGCACTATACCAGAGAGTGTCCCACTGCTACTTATAGTGTTTTCACTGGACAATCATTATTTATTTATTTATTTTTCCCCCAGAAGAAGATCACCAGGTCCTTTGTCCCCATCTGTCTTAATCCAGAAGCTCCACTGAAAGCTGTCCACTATGGGTGACTCTGCTGTTATTTGAAATACCAATGGAATAGCTTCCAGCATCACAGCAACACATAAGCTATATCTCCAAAGGCAATATTATTTGAAATGGAGAAGCAGAGAAATCAGTATCACCAGCAACAATAATAAATTTGATTCCCTGCTTGACCTCTGAATATGTCAAATGCTTTTGCAGAAAGATAGTAGGGTAGCATAATTTTTATTAATTGGTAATTACAAATTACTTCTAAATTTTTCTTATCTGTGCTCTTTATTTGAACAAATCAGTATAGCTCTGTTGTTGTTGTTGTTATGTGCCGTCGAGTCAGCCCTGACTCATAGCGACCCCTCCTTGGGTTTCCGAGGCAGTATCACTACGGAAGTAGGATTGCCCAACCTTCCTTCCGAGGAGTGGCTGGTGGGTTTGAACCGCCAGCCTTCTGGTTAGCAGTCAAGTGCCTTAGCCACTATGCTACCAGAGCTCTCTAGGACTCTATAAACAATCATTGTATTGGGAGCTCTGGTCGCATAATGCCTAAGGCTTTTTACTGCTAACCAGAAGGTTGGTGGTTGAAACCCACCAGCCACTCCTCAAACGGAAGATAATGCAATCTATGTCCATACTGAAACTGCTTCAGAAACCCAAAGAGGGGTTGCTATGAGTCCAATTGACTCAACAGCAGTGAGTTTGGTTTGGTTGGTTTATACTGAAAAAGGTATGTATTAATGCTTGTTTGTTTGTTTTATTTCCATTACTCAAAAAGAGAATATCAAAAGGAAGAGATAACAGCACACTTTTACTCTATCACATTGAGCTTTATCAAACCCTTGGCTCAGTGACACAAATTAGAATTAAAGTGCCTTGATTTTTCAACAATTCCATAAGGTATTATGTAATAAACTACTTATATCTCCCTGCTAATGGAACCCACAGACCATAAGATTGCAGGGTCAAGATGTCATGTTAAGATACATGTTGGGCATAGTATGGAAGACTAATTCCATGACAATCAGGGATCTGCCCCCTCAGTAAAATTGGTGTTAGTCTCGTGTTCTAGGGAATGGCAGAGCACCCCTATGAAAAAGAATGAACAAGCATGATTTGTGGGGTTTTTTTTGTTTTTTTGTTTTTTTTTTAATAGTTTGAGCACAAAGACCACATTTGATGTACCGCATTTGCCATTTATTGGGTGACTCGAATGGAAACAGAACAAGAACAATGCTTAAGCAGTCCATGTGATATTTAGAAAAGTCATCCCCATTACCTTATCTCTTAGGTGGTGCCATATTTCCTGAGCTGCACTTGTTAAACTGAAAATATGCCAAGACATTCATTAGGATACAATACCCTGGGTGAAAAATAAGTTTTCTTTCTTCCTTCCTCCCTCCTTCCCTTCCTTCTTTCCTTCTTCTTCTTTCTCTTTCTTTCTCTCTCTCTTCCCCTTTTCTTTCTTTCAAGTGTTGTATCAGAACATGACAGACAAAATGTGTGTTTGCTAAGATAACCAAGTAATAAACATGAATTGTATCTAACTACTCTCGGTCATCAACTGAAAATAAACTTTATGATATTGGTATTAAACCCATTCTGAAGCCACAATCAGTTTCAGGTTAGCATCCTAACATTTTTTCCACTACCACCTTTTTTTTCTGTCCACACTGGTGTTCTTCTGAGAAATCATTATAATAAATTTTCTGAGGAGAAAAATTCAGTTTGTGTATAACATATAATATGGTATTAACTCAAAGTGGACAGAATTCACATCATAATTTCTCAAGAATTGTCCAGATAGAGAGTGGAGAAGTCATTATCATTTAGTAATAAAATTTTTATAATGCAGAAGTTACAACATAACTTCAATCTATTTTAGAGTGTTTTTTATTCATTAAATTTATGAAATTCATGAAAAACATATGTTAATAGCTCACTTTTGTTAATCAAATTATTCTCCTGGTAATGATAATGAGGGTGATAATGACTACAGATAATATTTATTTATCTCTTAACATGGTCAAACACTGATGTACATTTCATACAATCAATTTAATCTTAAAAATATTTTTTAAAGTAGATATTATTCTGAGATGGCATATTATTAAAAAAAAAAAAAAAAAAAACCTCACTGCTATCAATTTGATTCCAACTCAAAGTGACCCATAGGTTTCTTAGGCTATAAATCTTTGTGGAAGCAGACTGACCCATTTTTCTTCTGTGGAGCAGCTGGTGGGCTTGAACCACCAACCATTGGTTTACCAGTGAAATGCCTTAACCACTACACCCCCCAGAGCTCCTCTGATGTATTATTAGGACATGTATATGTTAAAGATGATTTTTTTATACTACTCTAAAACCTATCTGTTTTTCTGCCAGGTAATAGAATAAGCACTTGCAAAGAAAGTGAAATTTAAACACCAGAAGGTAGTGAAAGTAGAATTAAGAGAAGCAGAATTCTAACTGGTCATTATTGACCCTTTTGACCAAGGCCATGCAAATTGAAATTTTCAGTTGATGGGGGTATCCTTGCTGTAACCTTTTGTGACATATTTTCATTTTTTTTCCCCTTCAACTTAGAAGCAGAAGACAAGAAAACTATGAATGATGAGCAATCATAAACATTATTACAAATGATGTATATATGCTAAGTTTATAGATATGTTAAGAAAGAAAGAAAGATGGATGATAGCTAGATAGATAGATAGACCAAAAAAAAAAAAAAAAAAGCAAACAAACTCACTGCCACCAGAGTTCCTGATAATAGATATAGAGATATAAAAAAACATATATGTACATGTTGTAGGTTCCTTCTACTGAGTTCCAACTCACACCAATCTTATGTGGAACAAAATACTGCCTTTTCCTCAGTTATCCTCACAATCATTTGCTATGTTTGAGCCTATTGCTGCAGCCATGTGTAAATTAATCTCACTGAGGGTCTTCCTCTTTTTTGCTAACCTTCTACTTTACGAAGCATGATGACCTTCTCCAGGGACTGGTCCCTAGACTGATCCCTCCTCATGTCCAAAGTACGTGAGAGAAAGTCTCATCATTCTCATTTCTAAGGAGCATTCTAGCTGAACTTCTTCAGGCAAATGGCTCTAAAAAATCCAAGGTCATCTTTACGAAAGCAGATTACCACATCTTTCTTTTGTGAAGCAGGTAGTGATTTTGAACAGCCAACTTTTTGGTTAGCAGCCAATTGCTTAACCTTTGTGCCCCAGGGCTCCTTTTTATATATAGAGAGAGTATACAAATAGTGATAATGTTAATGTTAATGGTAGAGATATTTATGTAAAGACATGTTTATATATACATAGATAGGTAAATAGATAGATTATATCTCTGTCTATCTATATTTCGTGATAATTTTAGGTTGACTATCTTAAACTGCTAAGAATAATTTAATCCATATAGTTGATGGCCAGATTCTGTGTCACCTACTTCCGTCATGTTGTCAGAGGGGACCATTCAAGGATATCATGCTTGGTAAGGTGGAGGGTCGCCGGAGGAAGGGAAGGTCTTCGACGAGATGGATTGACACGGTGGCTGCGAGGATGGGCTCAAGTATAGCAGGGATAATGGAGCTGGCGCCGGATCGGGCAGTGTTTGGTTCTGCTGTGCATGGGGTCGCTATGAGTCGGAAACGACTCAACGGCACCTAACAACAACAAAAGTTGAATATGAAAAGAAATACGATGTTATTTGCTAGTACTTAAGATGCAGGGGGAAGTCAGCTGTTTAAAAATATAACTATTTTCTCCGGTATTTTGTGTTCAGCTATGAACACTGATTTTCATACTGGTCAGGGCTTCTCAGGATGATGACTGGGGATAGAAGACAGGCTTCATATCAGCAAACAGTTAACAACTTCCAGCAGATGTTGTAAGAGGCTGCACTGATTTGTCTTACAATCAGCTAGGCAATTGTTTCATTTTGTTTCATTTTGAAATCTAATGTATCCATTTTAGTCTGATTGACAGGCTTGGGTTTTTCCTCTGGTGAATTTTTCTGTACCATTCTAAAAGTAAGCCGAATGGACAATGCTTTCATTTGGAAAAAAAAAAAAAAAAAGGAAATAATTTCTTATCTTTTTCTCTTCAAAACTGAAAGTAGCAATGGCTAATAAACATTTGTGCAAGATCCAAGGGAGTTTGTATTCTTACCTAAATTTAAATACATGGAAAACTATATTCTATGCATATAAATCAACTTATTTTACAATGTCTTAGCCATATAATGATTGTATTTAACAGGTCCAAGGGAACAAATGTAATAATTTATTTGAGAATGGTTAGTAACCTAAAATACGTAATAAAATAAAATATAAGAAAATAAAAAATACACTGCCTAAGTAATTCAATACAAGTAACCTCAATATTTGATATTCATTGAAATTAACCTGCTTTTTTTCTTTAAAATAACAACTATTTTTTGTCAACAAATACTTTGCCAGTAATATAACTTTGTTTCTTTAAAGTAATTATATCATACCCTATGCTTTGATGATATTATAAAAAAGCTAGTAGAAACGAAAATTTAAAGATACATAATTAAGTTGTTGTTGTTGTTATGTGCCATTGAGTCAGACCTGACTCATAGCGACCCCTCCTTGGGTTTCCGAGGCAGTATCACTATGGAAGTAGATTGCCCAATTTTCCTTCTGAGGAGTGGCTGGTGAGTTTGAACCGCCAGCCTTCTGGTTAGCAGTCAAATGCCTTAGGCACTACACTACCAGAGCTCCTACATAGTTAAGTAGTACTGTTCATTTACTCCAAAATGGTTTTTATAAATATAGACAGTTTTGATATATTTATTATGTTTTTTCTTTTAGATATTCCTGATTATTTTATCATTGTCCTATATGATGGTGAATCTTCATTATCTTTGGAAGATAATATGACTTATTTTGAAATACATGTTTAATCAGGTGAATAGTACCAATTTTGTGAAAAGAAACATGGAATAAAAAGCGTATAGGGTGAATATTTATAGCAGGTAGATACAATCCTTAGAATGATCAATCATGGGAGAACAGAAGGACAATATTTGCATAGGAAGATATCTCAGAGATTAAAAAGAAGATTAAAACAAGCAGTGTGATTGTCTTATGTCTGTCTTGAAATGGTGATTGCAAAAGAGTTTTAATATGAAGTTAACATTTAGCAAAGAAAGGTTTACTCTTAGAAGATTCATTCTTTGAAGTGGTCAGCACCTTGAATATATACATTTTGGTAAGTTAATAAATAATGGAATACAGTTTTTCCAAACATCAGCTATGTAGTGAGAGTATATGTTCTGGTATGTGAATTATAAGAACCATACTTTGTGGTTTAATCATTCAGGAAACTGACACATATTTCAGTCAGAATATCTACAGAAAAGTACTTTTTAACTTTGTTCCCTTCATAGTACAACAATGTATCCAACATTTGCAGCAGTATATAGGAAATGCAAGCCAGATTCAGAAGAGGCTGTGGGGCTACAGACATCATGGCTGGTATTAGATGGATCTTGGCTGAAAGCAGAATGCCAGAAAGATGTTTATCTGTGTTTTACTAACTATTCAAAGACATCTGACTATGTGGATCATAACAAATTAAGGATGACATTGAGAAGAATGGGAATTCCAGAACACTTGATTGTACTCATGTGGAACCTGTACATAGATGAAGAGGCTGTCATTTGAATGGAACAAGGGGATACTGAATGTTTAAAATCAGGAAGGGTATGCATCAAGGTTGTAGCCTTTCACCATACATAGTCATTCTGTTTGCTGAGCAAGTAATTTGAGAAAGTGAAATATCTGAAGAAAAGCAGAGCATCAGGGTTGGGGGGAAACTAATTAACAATCCGTGATGGGTAGATGATACAACCTTGCTTGCTGATAGTGAAAGGACGTGAAACACTGATGAAGACAAAAGATTACAGCCTTTAGTATATATCACAACTGGACCAATAAGCAATGTCATGATAAATGAAGAAAATATTGACATAATCAAGGATTTAGTTTTGCTTGAATCCTAATAAAAGCCCATGAAAATAGCAGTCAAAAATCAAACTACATATTATATCGGGCTAATATGTTGTAAAAGAGCTCTTTAAAGTTTTTAAAAGCAAAGACGTCATTTTGAGTACTAAGTTATACCTGAACCAAGCCTTGGTATTTTCAATTGCCTCATATGCATGTAAAAACTAAATGATGATTAAGGAATACTGAAGAAAGATTGATGCCTTTTAATTATGGTGTTGGTGAAGATATTGAATATCTAATACTTAATAATGTGGACTGCCAGAATGAACAAATCTCTCTTAAAAGAAGTACAGCCAGAATATTCCTTAGTAGTGAAGACGGTGATACTTTGTCTTATGTACAATGGAATGCTCTCAAGAGGGACCAGTCTGGAGAAGACCATTATGCTTGGTAAAGTAAAGGGCCAGTGAAAAAAATGAAACACTTCAATATGATAAGTTAACACAATGGCTGCAATAACTGACTCAAACATAGCAGCAATTGTGAAGATTGTACACTTTTGTGTGTGTGTGTGTGTGTGTGTGTGTTGTACATAGGGTCACTATGGGTCAAGTCAATGCCATGTAACCACAACATATATCTAACAATGTGCTGGGAGAAAACAGATCATATACTAAGATGCAAGGATTAAAAATTACTTTATGATTGGATTACTTATAAAATTGGGGCAGGGATAAGAGAAATAAACAAAGGATGATAAAATATCAAATAAAGTCCTGGGCTGGAGCAAATGGTTAAGCTACTAAATGCAAGGTTGGAAATTTTAATCCACCCAAAGGTGCCCTGGAAGGAAAACATAGTGATCTACTTCTGAAAAATCAGCCATTGAAAACCCAATGCAGCACAGTCCTTCTGTGTCTCACATAGAATTGTAAGAACTTATAATGGACTAGCAACAGTGGTGAGAGGATCCATGCCTGGAAGTGCAAGGTATGGGAGAAGTGATTGAAGTTATAGAGAGCTGAAGATGTAGTAGAAAACTTCTCAAAAGGAGCTGTGGCCTTCTGTAGAATCACAGACATTTCCATCTTATTTTGTTCTCCTCACAACCTCTGATTTATGAACTCATGTCAAATAGAAGAAGTAATAAGCTAGTCCATTAATGTAGTAGTCTCAGTGGACTGAATGGAAAAGTGTAGAGAATAGATACAGAGGAACAAATCCATTTAGCAGTCTATCCCTTTCCCCTTGTCATTTATTTGAATTTAAAACTTTTATCTGAAACACAGGGGAAATGCAATTTTGCATCAGTCACTGTCTCCTTGTAGGGTGATTTCAATTCAGTTATATGTTTACCTGAAAGAAAAGATAAGCTAAAAGTAAAGCACAGAGAGAAATTTTCAAAAGAAAGTTTAATTCACATAAAGCATAGCTGCTAGAATAGCATTTCTTAAATTGTCATGAGACTTGAATTTCAAATCATATCTTCCTACTTATAGCATCCATTTCATTTTCCTCATACTGTATCTGTCAGTCACCACTTATCTATCAGTTTGTCATCCTCTGGTGGCTTACATGATGCTGTGTTGCTGGAACCAATAGCACATGCATTTCAAATAAAGCCACAATCACTCATGGTAGACAGGTGTCAGTGGAGTTACCAGAGTAACATAGACTAGGAAGAAGGACATGACTAGATTAACTTCCAAAAATTGCCCACTGAAAACGTAAGAAAGCAGGGAAACACTGTCTATTGTAATTCCAGAAGATGAGCCCCTCAGGTTGGGAAGCAATCAAAACATGACTGCTTCATCAAAGTAGAAGTAATCTTAATGATGTGGTTGGAATAATGCATTTGGGAACTTCATCTGCTGATGTGGCACCATTCAAAATGAGAAGAAACATCTGCAAATATCTACTAATAATCAGAAAATGGAATGTATGAAATATGAATCCAGGAGGAAAGGAAGCTGTCAATAAGGAAGTGGAATAAATAAATATCAATATTTGAACTATCAATGAGCTGAAATGGACTGGTATTGGCCATTTTGAACCAGATAGTCATATGGCCTACTATGCTGGGGATGGCAAATAAAAGAACATTGGTGTCACATCCTTCATCAAAAAGAGCATTTCAAAATCTATATTGAAGTACAATGCTGTGACTGATAGGATTATATTAATGTGCCTATAAAAAAGACCAGTTAACACTACTATTACACAAACTTATTCACAAACAACAAAAGCCAAAGATGAAGAAATTGAAGATTTTTTCCACATTCTGTAGTCTGAAATTGACTAAACATGCAAATAAATGTATTGATAACTACTGGTGATGGCAATGCAAAAAACAGTGAACAGAGAAGAAACATTGGTTGTGGGAAAATAAGTCCTTGGTGATAGAAAGGATGTCAGAGATCACATGATAGAATTTTGTATTAGCAACAACTTACTCATTTCAAATGCCTTTATTTAATTAAATATATGGTGACTGTACATGTGGAGCTCACCAGAATCAAATTGACTACATCTGTGGGGAGAGATGATGGAGAGCTCAATATCACCAGTCAGAACAAGGCCAAAGACCAACTGTAGACCAGAGCATTAAATGCTCATATGCAAGTTTCCTCTGTAGCTGAATAAAATTAGAAGAAGTCCACAAGAGCCAAAATTTGACCTTGAATATATCCCACCTGAATTTAGAAACCAACTGAAGAATAGATTTCAATCACTGAATACTTGTGATCAGATGAGTTGTGTGATGACATCAAGGACACCATAAATGAAGAACTGAAAAGACCATTAAAAAGATGAGTTGGGAAGAGAATACCAAAATGGCTGTCAGAAAAGACACTGAAATTTGCTCTTGAATGGAGAGTAGGTAAAGCAAATGGAAGAAATGATGAAGTGGAAAAGCTCAACGGAAAATTCCGAAGGGCAGTCCAAGAGAAAAAGTACTATAATGAAATGTGTAAAGACCTGAAGTTGGCAAATCAAAAGGGAAGAACACATTCAGTATTTCTCTAACTGAGAGAATGGAAGAAAATATTCAAGCCTTGAGTAGAAATAGTGAAGGGTTCTACAGACAAAATTTTGAATGATGCAGGAAGCATCAAAAGAAGGTGGAAAAAAATATGGAGAGTTACTGTACCAAAAAGAATTGTTTCAACGATTTAAAAAGGTAGCATATGATACCTGATGTTTTGGAAGGAAGAATTTCAATCTGCATTGAAGGATTTGGTAAAAAAACAAGGCTTCAGGAATTGACAGATTAATCCTTGAGATACTTCAACAAATGGATACAGCACTAGAGGATCTCAGTCATTTATGTCAAGGAATTTTGAAGAAAGTGAACTTGTCAACAGATTGGAAGATATCCATATTTGTGCCCATTCCAAAGAAAAATTATCCAATAGAATGCATAAACTATCAAACAATATCATTAATATCACATATAGGTAAAATTTTACTGAAAATAATTAAAAAATGGTGGCAGCAGTACATTGATAGGGAAAGGCCAGAAATTCAAGTTGGTTTCAGAAGAGGACATGCAATGAGGGAAATCATTATTGTTGTCAGATGGATCTTGGTTGAAAGCAAAGAATATCAGAAATATGTTTACTTGTGTTTATTCAATATTCAAATGCATTCAACTGTGTGAATAATAACAAATTATGGGTAATATTGCAAAGAATAGGAATTTCAAAACACTTAATTATGCTCATGAGGAACCTATATGTAGATCAAAAGGTAACAGTTTCTCAAAGAGAACAAGGGAATACTGTGTGGTTTAAAATCAGCGACAGGGCTGTGTCCTTTCACCATAGTTATACTATCTGTGTGGTGAGTAAATAATCTGTCTATATGAAGAAAAATATGCAATCAGATTTAGAGGAAGAATCATTAATAACCTGCATTATGCACAGGACACAACTTTGTTGCTGAAAGTGAAGATTTGAAGCACTTACTGATGAGGGTCAAAGACTACAGCCTTCAAAATGGATTACACTTCAATATAAATAAAACAAAAATCCTCATGACTGGACCCATTAGCAACATCATGATAAATGGAGAAAAGATCAAAAGTAGTAAAGATTTCAATTTACTTGGATCCAAAATCTACAACTGTGAAAACAATAGTCAAGAAATCAAATGACATATTTCATTGGGTACATCTACTGGAAAAGACTTCTTTAAAGAGTTTTTGAGCAAAGAAATTACTTTGAAAACTAAGGTGTGCCTGACCCAAAAAATGTTATTCTTAGTAGCTTTATATACATGTAAGAGTTAGGCAATGAATAAGGAAGGTGGCAAAAGAATTGACACATTTGAGTGTGGTATTGGCGGAGAATATTAAATGTAGCATGAACTGATAGAAGAACTAACAAATCTGTCTTGAAAGAAGTACAGCCAGAATGCTTCTTAGAAGTGAGAATGGCCAAACTTCATCTCTCATGCTTTTCATGCTGTCAGAAGGTACAAGTCTATGGAGAAGGATATCATGCTGGGTAAAGTAAGGGGTCAGTAAAAAAACAAAGACCCTCAATGAGATGGATTGATACAGTGGCTGCAATGACAAGGACTGTGAGGATGGCACAAGGTGGGCAGTGTTTAATTCTAGTGTACATAGTTTTGCTCTGAGTCTTAATCAACTCTAATGCACCTTACAACAACAACAACGACAATTTCTGTCAGCATTTTGTTTAGATGAGTTTTGTGCCATCACAGAAATCTTCCTTTCCTCAGGTTTTGAATTCTAATGGTCTGTCATTATTAAGATCCTGAACTTCTTTACTTTTTATGTAAATAAGTTTTGCTTTTTTAATGACTTTGGCTTTACAAAGAAGTTACAAAGATTTTATGGAAGATTTTGGCATACTTTTCACCCATTTTCCTCTAATTTTAATATCTTGCACACCACATCACTTTTATCAAAAGTAAAAATCAATATTGATGCATTAGTATTAACTAAAATTCAGATTTTATACAGATTTCATCAGATTTTCTACTAATTTATTGTTCTCCTCCAGGACCCACTCCAATATGCCACATTTCATTCAGCTGTCATGCATTCTTAGTCTCTAAACTTTGGTCATGTTTTATTAGCCTTTCCTTTTTTTTTTCTTTTTCCCATGATCATCATAGTTTTGAAAAGTTATAGAAAGTTCCTCAATTTTGATGTGATATTTTTCTCATTATTAATTCATATTACAGTTTTTAAGGAAGAATGTCGTGAAGGAAAAGTGCCCTTCTCATCACATCACGTCAGAACTATATGATATCAACATAACTTACTGCTAATTATATTAACTATGATCACTTAGTTAAAGTAAGGTTTGCCAGGTTTCCCTTTGTGAGAGTATTAAGATGTAAATCACTAATCCTACCCTATGCTTGGAAAAGGGATAATAAATCCAATTTTCTGGAGGGAGTAGAAATATATATTTCAACACAGTATTTTGAATTATTCTGTAAGAAAGTTTTTCTCCATCTTCTCCATTTATTTACCTGTGGAATAATTTACAACAGTATGGATACATGAATGCTTATTTCATAATTTGAATTATAATTCAATACTACATTTTCTATTTTCTTGCCCAAATTACACCAGCTTTGACCAGTCTTTAAATTGACTATTGTGTCACTTTGATGCATGCAGATCTTTCTATTCTTTTCTTTTCTTTTTTTGAACACTTCTCAGTTTATGAAACTACAAGATGCTCCAAGCTCACCTTGTCTTTCACTAATCTCAGCTCTTGCTTCAACCTTTTCTCCAAGGAGCCCTGGTTATGTTTAATGAAGAATGGTTTCTAGATGAAAAAGTTTTGGCTCTGTGTGTGTTCATTACTATGGGACTGCCATTGTTTCTAGGTCTCTGCCTACAGAACTACCTTTATACATACATGTTTATCAATATTTCTATAAATATCTATCTCTGTGTGTATATAAACATGAACTTACACTGATGTCTCTAAATCTAATTCAATACTGCAAGATTCATTTTAGCCTTTCCTTTCACTTATTTTTAACTTATTTCTCTGGAGGTAGAAATGCTTATTCCCATTTCTACCATGTATTTATTTTTCAACCCTATTATACAGGTGGCATAGTGCCTCAGGCATTTGACTGCTAACTAGAAGGCTGGTGGTTCAAACCCACCAGTCACTCCTCGGAAGGAAACTTGGACAATCTACTTCCATAGTGATACTGCCTCGGAAATCCAAGTAGGGGTTGCTATGACTCAGGACTGACTCCACGGCAGTGAGTTTGGTTTATTATACAGGTTGCTATTGAATGAATTGTGTGTGCCCAAAGTAAGTGTTGGAGTCCCAACCTCTGTATCTATAAATACGACCCAACCTGGAAATAGGGTTTACTTTTATTTTGTAAATGTGGGGATACCAGTGTTATAAGCCTAATCACATCTAAATAATGTCTTATAAAAATAAAAGAATAGACACAGAGACACAAATAAAGGAAGAGATAGCCACCATGGGACCAAAGAAGGACTGTTCCCTAGATGTTCTCTAAGCATCCTGACTTGTACTTTGAGCCTTCGAAATTGTTAGATAATGAATTCCTGTTCTCTTAATCCACCCACACTGTAGTATTGTTGTTGTTGTTGTTATGGCAGCACTAGGTAAAAAAAACAAAGTTTGATTCATTTCAGAAATGTTAATCCACACTATTGAGAGAAACAAAATTAAAAACAAGAATACAGTATTTAGGTACAGGTGTTTTTGTTTTGTTTTGTATTGTTTTCAGAATTAACCTTATAGTTTCTACTGAATACATTGTTTTCTAAAGTTACTTATATCAGCTTATTATTTTCTTTACCACTTCACAGAGTATATGTCATGAATTTATATTATGGTTAGATTAATTTATCATATCTGTCCCTCATTTTGGATCTTTGGATATCCTGATATAATTATGATTTTTTTTTAATTACATGTATTAAAATCCTTTGTCATTGTTGTGGTCTGATTAGTGGCTCTACAAAATATATATCAACCTAGCATCTGTAAATGAGACAATATTTGTAAAGGAGTCTTTGCAGATGAGAGTACATTAAATATCTAGAGGTGAGATCATTGTAGATTAGGGTGAGCCTTGATTGTAATGACAAGTCCTTAAAATAATAGGGAGGGGACATCAGCAACAAAGAATAGAGGAGACTTTGTGAAGAACCATGTGAAGAGGAAGATACAAGCCAAGGAATGCTAAAGGTCACAAGAAACTGAAAGAGGCAAGATGTTATCATACAGAATGTGGTCCTATTGACACTGATTTCAAACTTCTGCCTTCAGAAAAATTTTCTGCTCTTTTAAGCTATGTATGTGTGGTAACAGGTTATGAAAGATGTAGAAAATGAAAACAGTAATGTTTAATTCTTTGAATCTTAACAAATGTGTGCAGTCATTAATGCAAAATACAAGTACAGAACAATTCCATCTTTCGAAAAATTGCCATGTTCCAAGTTTTTATTCAGTCACTCCATGCTATCTCTACACCTGGAGATCATTTTTCTGTTTTCTCTCCCTTTACTTTCCCTTTTTCAAGAACGACATTTGAATGGTATCATACCACATCTAGTCTTTAGAATCTAGCTTCTTTCACTTAGAAAATGTATTAAATAATTATTCATGTTGCTGAATGAATCAATAATCCACTTGTTGTATCCTTAAATAGTATTTCATGATATGGTCTGTCTATTCACCTGTTGAAGGAAATTGGGATTATTTAAGATGGATGATTCAAAGAATAGCAATTTATGCATCAATTTAGAGGAAGATGTACTTCTGACAGGACTTGCCAGAGCTGAGAGTTTGTATCATGTAACCAGGGCATTCAATAGAGACTCATACGGTTTATGCCTTAGTTGTAAACCTAAGTACACTCTAGAGTAATGACTAATCTAAACCTCCTTTGTAAAGCTAAATACTTGGTTAATACAAACCCCTTAAAATGACAGAGGTAATGAATTATCACACCTGAAACTTCAGACACCTATTATAGATATTTTCAATATGTTCAAACATGCAACATCCTCCTCATTATACAGAGAGAATTCTGTTTAAAAGAAAATAACTGAATGAGATTTATAGGGATAAAAATGAAAATATCTGAAACAAAAACCTCACTAGATGGGATCAACAGCTATTAGAGACTAAGAATAAATTCAGTGATTGTGAAGATAACAGAGTAGAAGCTATAAAATCCTCAGGATAACAAGAAAAAAAAAAAAAAAAAAAGGAGAGCCTCAGTGATCTGTAGGATAATATTAAGCAGTGGACCATATATATGTAAGTATGTAAGTGATAACCCAGAACAATTAGAGCAAGAAAAACTCATTGCTGCGGAGTCAGAGCTGACTTATAACGACCCCTCCTTGGGCTTCCAAGGTGGCATCACTACGGAAGTAGATTGCCCTATCTTCCTTCCAAGGAGTGGCTGGTGGGTTTCAACCACCAGCTTTCTGCTTAGCAGTCAAATGTCTTAGGCACTAGCCAGAACAGCTCCCAATTAGAGCAAGAGAGAGATATAAAACAATATTTAAGTATAATGATGTGTGCATATGCATGTGTGTGCATATACACACACAGTTTGCACTCTAGGTCTCAAATTATCATAAGACTACCAGAACAAAGTCTCCACTATCTGGCCTAACTGGGCTGCACACACAAACACAATTTAAAAGTGTTGCTAGTTGAATGCTATTATTGTTATTTAAAGAAAACAAACAGTAAATTATTTAAATATGTTTAAATCATAAACACATTTATGATGAACTTGTTCCATCCCCTACACGTGCTCCACTTTATAGAAGAGGAACCAGGTCATATGTCAAACGGAAGCCAGTCACTTTTTCCAAAAATCTGATATCCATTCTTATGTCCCTGAAGTGGCATACTTTGGCTCGGGTTTCAAGAGGTGTGTAGTGTGCTGTGCTTATGTTACTGCTTTCTCCTGCTCTTACCATATTGCAGGGAGAGGGGACAGCAAGATATTCATGAGGCTTGCTCTGATCTCTGTCCTGCTCTAACAATTATTACTCTTAACTCTTAATACTCTTAGCTCTTAACTCAGGCAAGACTTCTGCCACTGCTTTCTCAGTAATGCCAGCTGTGACCCATGCCACTGTTTGCTCTGCTTGGCAAACTGCCTGCCTATGCCTATACTGAAACTGCTTCCCCTTTAAGGAGCACCAGGTCCAGTGATGACCTCCTGCCCAAAGGTGCCCAGGTCTGCTCTTTGAGCCAATTTACCCACTCCCAGCAGTCATGTGATTCCTGCTGTTCCTGCCTGCTGCTGCTGGCTGCAGACCTTGTCATTCCAGCAATGTTTCTCAAAGAAGCTGATATTTCTCTCATTCTTCAGCACTATCAGCTGAGTGTTATGAATTCTTTTTTACAACACTTTCACTCAAAGGACACACTTAGCTCCAAATTCTTGTTTATCAGGAGGTTTCCAAAAAAGTTCTGTGAGATTGGCTACTTACACAGGAAAATGCCTTGTCAATTTTAAAGTGGTATTTTCCTAGCAGGATTGCAAAACCCACAAATCACTGGATGAATTGCAAACTGAGGACTAGTCCTCTCTGGTGGTTTTCCAGCCATTTAGATGAATTGCAAACTGACCGATCACTTGGCAAATTGCAGCCTGACCAATCATTTTAGGAGAATTACAAACATGGTTGCAGAAAGACTACATAAAAGAACCCCATTGCACCACAAATGGCCAGTTGTTTTGTTTTGCTTTTTTCCCCAAAAGCAGCCAGTGATGCATACATGTAGATATATGTAGTGAAGAAATTATTGTCACTAAAAATGGTGACTATTGGATATATATTAAATATACTTTCCTTAATATGTATGCATTTTTAAAATATGGGTGAATTCTTTAAAGGAAAAATAATAGGTAGAATTGCTAATATAAAAAGAATAAACTATATGACAATAGTCTAAAATGGGAAGGAGAGAAAGGAACCATACTATGGTAGGTTTCTTACATAATATGTGAAGTATTAAGTTGAATAAATACCAGAATTTCTCAACTTCATCATTATTGACATTTCACACCTAGTAATTATTTTCTTGGAGTGAGAATTTTCTAAGTTTAGGTAAAGGACATGAACATCAGTCCTCATCACTTCTATTCAATATTTTATTGCAATGGTTAGCCTTTGCAATAAACGAAGATTAAAATTAAAAAGAAAAACAAAACACCATTTAGAAATGAAGAAGAAAAAATGTCTTTACTTGTGGATAAAATGTTTATATGTAAGAAACTGATTAAAATCTACCAAAAAAGCTACTAGAATTAATAAGAGAGTCTAGCACATTTGCAAATTAGCAAATTATAATATCAATACACAAACAATATTTTCATATACTAGCTATGACTAACAAGGTGTGGAAATAAAAATGCTATCTACAAAGACCAAAAATTAGTGAAATATGCTACTATAAAGCTGAAAAAAGGTAAGTAAGAACTGTTCAGGTAAAACTTAAAGAAAATTGGCAAGAAAATAAAGAAGAACTAAATTAATAGAGAAATTAATTTTTTCATAAGTTTAAAAAACAAAAACTCAATTTTGTTAAGATATTAGTTGTCCTGAAATGGATATATTCAATGAAATCTTAATAAAAATCCCAGTATACACAAAAGAGTGGAGTAAGAAATTCTAGAGGTTGGTCCCTTCACCAAAACAACAATTGTACTAGAAAGAACAATTGGAAGCAAATATTTTAGAAGTCTGGAGGCTGATTAGACCCTCAAATGAACCAGGATATTGTTTGATGAAGGGACAAGCTACTAATCTTTCCTAGGTATCAGTGTGTACTAGAAATATAAAAATCTATGACTTTTATGTCTACTTTTTTTTTTTTTCCTTTTCCTTTTGTTGTATTGATAACAGGACATTCACCAGCATAACAACTTCTGTTTTCATAGCTCAGGGACACTGATGACATTTTTCATGTTGTACCACCATTATTGCTATCCTTTTCCAAAATATTCCACCATTGTTAACATAAACTCAATACCCTACAAACAGAAGCTTCCCTTTCCCTCCTCTCTTTTGCCCCTGGTGATCACTAATGTTTGGTATATAGATAGATAGATAGATAGATAGATAGATAGATAGATAGATAGATAGATAGATATAGATATAGATATGTATATATAATTTTCTTTTTTTTTTCAAACTCTCTATGAATTAGACCCTCCCACCATCCCTAGTAACCAACAAAGAAAGTTATCTTCCCTGTATAAACCTTTTCTTGACTTTTTATAATAGTAGATTACTACAATATCTGTCCTTCTGTAATTAACTTATTTCACTCAGAATAATGTCCTCCAAGTTCATCCATACTATGTGCTGTTTTGCAGATTCTACATTATTCTTTAGGGTTGCATAATATTCCATTGTGTGCATGTACCACATTTTGGTAGTCCATTCCTCTGCTAACAGGCACTTAGGTTGTCCCCAGTTCTTTACTATTGTGAATAATGCTGTGATGAACAGTGGTATACATAAATCTATTCATGTCCTGCCTTCTTTAGGATGCATACCTAGTAATGGGGTTGCTTGATCAAATAATATTTCTGTTTCCATCTTTTTAAGGAATTGCCACACCAATTTCCACAATGGCTGTATCATTTTAAAGTCCCACCAGTAGTATATGACAGTCCCAATCTCTCCACATCCTCACCAGAATTTGTTATTTTCTGTCTTGTTGAACTCTGCTATTACTGCTGGAGTGGGATGATATCTCACATTTTGATTTCCATCTCTTTAATGGCTAATGATTGTGTACCTTTCTTCATGTGTTTGTTGACTTCCTGAACATCTTCTTTGGTGAAGTGTGTGTTCATGTCTTCTGCTCATTTTTTAATTGGGTTTTTTGTCTTTCTAATGTTGAAGTGTTGGAGTTTTCTATAAATTTTAGAGATAAGTCCTTTGTCTAATATATCACTGCTGAATGTTTTTGTCCCATTATGTAGGTTTGCTTTTTACTCTTTTAGAGAAATTTTTTGATGCACATAAGAATTTATTTTTTAGAAGGTTTCAATCATCTAGTTGATCTTCTGCTGTTTGTACATTTTGAATCATGTTTGGTAGTCTATTTATGCCACAAATCAGAGCTCCTGACTTTGCCCATGTTTTTTCTGTGATGAACTTTATAGATTTCGGTTTGACATTAAAGCTTTTGATCCATCGGGAGTAAGTTTTTGTGTATGGTGTGAGGTATGGGCTTTCTTTCATTTTTCTTCAAATGGATATCCAGTTTTTCCAACAATATTTTTCAAAAAAGACTATATCTTCCCCATTTAATGGTTTTCAGCCCTTCACCAAAGATCAGCTGGATCTATTTCTGAGTTCTCAATTCTGTTTCACCATGTTGTACCAATATCAGGCTGTTTTGACAGCAGTGGCTGTATAGTGTGTTTTGAGATCTGGGAATATGAGACCTCCTATTTCGTTCTTCTTCAATGATGCTTTGTTTATCTGAGGTCCCTTTCCATTCCATATAAAATTAGTGATAGGCTTTTCCATGTCTTTGAAGAATGTTGACGGAGTCTGGATCAGGATTGCATTGAATGCATAGATTGCTTTGGGTAGTATTGACATTTTCATTTTCACAATGTTCAGTCTTCCTATCCATGAGAATGGTACATTATTCCATTTATGTAGATCTCTTATAGTTTCTTGAAGAAGTCTTTTGTAGTTTTCTTTGTATAAGTTTTTTTTTTGTGTGTGTGTGTGTCCCTGGTAAGATTTATTCCTAAGTATCTTTTAGATAGCAATTTCAATGCTATTGATTTCCTCTTCAGAGACGTTTTGCTGGTGTAGAGGAATCCAACTGATTTTTGCATATTGATCTTTTATCCTGCCCTACTCTTTATCTTTCAATAAGTTCCAGTAGTTTTCTTGCTGAGTCTCTTGGGTTTTCTATGTATAGGATCATATCATCTAAAAGTAGAGATATTTTCACTTATTTCTTACCAACTTGGATGCTTTCATTTCCTGCTCTTGCCTTATGAACTGGCTAGGACTTCCAATACAGTGTTGTATAGAAGAGGAGATAAAGGTCAAGCATAGATCCTGTGTGTAAGGGAAATAGTTTCATACTCTCTTTCTTGAGATTAATGTTCTCTATTGGTTCTGTCTTATTTTGTTGAGGATTTTTCCTTCTATTCATATTTTTTTTTTTTTTTTTTTTTTTTTTTTTAATCAGGAATGGGTGTTGGATTTTACCAAATGCCTATTCTGCATCTATTGAAATGATCAAGTGATTCTTTTCATTTCATTTATTCTCTTTAGATGATGGATTATGCTCTCTTTGTTTCTAATTTTGAACCATCCTTGCATAGCTGGTATGACTCCTACTTGGTTATGAAGTATTATTATTATTATTATTATTATTATTATTTATGTAGGTTTTTGAAGTCTATTGGCTAGGATTTTGTTAAAGATTTTCGAATCTGCATTCATGAAGGATATTGGTCTGTAGTTTTCCTTTCTAGTGATGCCTTTTTTTCTGTTTTTATTATCAGGGTTATGCTTGCTTCATAAAACAAATTACAGAGGAATCCATCCTTTTCTATGTTTTGGAATAGTTTAAGTAGGATTGGTGTCAGCTCTTCTCTGAAAGATTTGTAGTATTCTCTAGTGAAACCACCTAGGGAAGGACTTTTTCTGTTGTTGATAATATATATATATATATAACCTGTTCAAATTCTTCTTTCTCATGGGTCTGTTCAAATTCCCCACCTCAGTCTTATTTGTACCTGCTCAGGCAGCAGGGAGAAAGGCAGAGAGGGTGGGTGGCTGGAACAGGTAAGAAGGGTGTGGGAGTGCCCCAGGTGGCAGGGAGCAGCAGCAGACAGGGCTGGCAAGAGTGCGTAGGGGGAAGACCAGGAAGTGAGTGAAGCAGTTGGAACAGCTAAGGGAGACAAACTTGTTTGTTGGTTTGTCATACTGTGGTGGCTTGTGTGTTGCTGTGAGGCTGTAGGCTGTGCCAGCAGGGATGCCCAAGGTAGACCAACTTCAGTGGAGCTTCCAGACTGAGACAGACTCCAAAGAAGGAAGAGACCATCCCTTCTCAAAGAATTGGCCAGTGAAAACCTTCTGAATAGTAGTGAAACATTGTCTTATATATTACAGGAAATGTTTATGAATAGCCCTGAAACACTAATACAGTGCCAGAAGATGACCCTTCAGGTCAGAAGGCACTCAAAATATGACTGGGAAAGAGCTGCCGCATCAGATAAGAACCTCTACTATGATATAGATAAAGTAGAGCTTTGAGGGACTACATTTCTAAAGTGGCTTGACTCAATATATGAAGAAAGAGCTACAAACATCCGTTGATAATCGGAACATGAAATTTACAAAGTATGAATCTAGGGAAATTGAAAGTTGTCAGAAATGAAATGGAATGCATAAATATTGATATCCCAGGCATTAGTGAGCTGAAATGGATGAATTTTGGCCATTTTGAATCAGATAACCTTATGATCTACTATGCCAGAAATGATAAATTGAAGAGGAATGGTACGGCACTCATTGTCACAAAGAATGTTTCAAGATCTATCCTGAGGTACAATGCTGTCAGTGATAGGTTAATATCCATACACCTACAAGGAAAGCCAGATAATACTACTATTATTCAAATTTGCACACTACCAATCAAAACCAAAGATGAGGAAATTGAAGATTTTTACCAACTTGTACAGTCTGCAATTGACCAAACATACAATCGAGATGTGCTGACTATCAATGGTGACTGGAATGAAAAGTTGGAAATGAAGAAGATTCACCAATAGTTGGGAAATTTTGTCTTGGAGAAAGAAATAATACTGGGGATCTCATGATAGAATTTTGCAAGACCAATAACTTATTCATTGCAAATACCTTTTTTTCAACAACACAAAAGGTGGCTATACACGTGGACTTCACCAGATGAAGTACACAGCAATAAGATTGACTACACCTATGGCAAGAGGTGATAGAGAAGCTCAATATCTTCAGCCCAAACAAAGCCAGGAGCTGATTGTGGAACAGACCATCAACTGCTCATCTGCAAGTTCAAGTTGAAGACAATTAAAACAAGTCCAACAGCGCCAAAATATGACCTTGATTATATCCATTCTGAATTTAAAGATTATTTAAATGATAGATTTGATGCATTGAACACCAGTGACTGAAAACCAGAGGGATTGTGGGATGACATCAAGAACATCCTCCATGAAGAAAGGAAAAGGTCATTAAAAAGACAGGAAAGGAAGAAAAGACCAAAATGGATGTTAGAAAAGGCTCTGAAACTTGCCCTTGAACAGAGAGTAGCTAAAGCAAATGGAAAAAATGCCAAGATAAAAGAGCTAAACAGAAGATTTCAAAGAGAAGCTCAAGAACACAAAGTCATTTATTATAATGAAATGTGCGAAGTCATGGAGTTGGAAAGCCAAAAGGGAAGAAGACACTTGGCATTTCTCAAGCTGAAAGAACTGAAGAGGAAATTTAAGCCTCAAGTTGCAACATTGAAAGATTCTATGGAAATATATTGAATGATGCAGGAAACATCGAAAGAAAATGGAAGGAATACACAGAGTCACTGTACCAAAAATAATTGGTTGATGTTCATCCATTTCAGGAAGTGGCATATGATCAATATCCAATGATATTGAAGGAAGGAGTCAAAGCTGCCCTGAGGGAAGTGGTGAAAAACAAGGCTCCAGGAATTAGCGGGATACCCATTGATATGTTTGAACAAATGGATGCTGCAATAGAGGCACTCACTCAGCTCTACCAGGAGATTTGGAAGACAACTACCTGGCCAAATGACTGGAAGAGATCCATATTTGTACCTATTCCAAAGAAAGGTGATCCTACAGAATGTAGACACTGTCAAACAATATCATTAATATTGCAAGAAATTAAAATTTTACTGAAGATAATTTAAAAATGTTTATAACAGTACATTGACAGACAACTTCCAGAAATGCAAGCTGGATTCAGAAGAGACTTGAAATAAGATATATCATGGTGTTTCAGACGGATCTTGGCTCAAAGCAAAGAACACCAGAAAAATGTTTACTTGTGTTTTATTGACTATATAAAAGCATTTGATTGTGTGGATCATAACAAATTATGGATAACATTGACAAGAATGGGAATTCCAGAAAACTTAATTGTTCTCATGAGGAACTTGTACATAGACCAGAATGTTGTGGTTAGAAAGAACAATGGGACATTGCATGGTTTAAAATCAAGAAGGCAGTATGTCAGGATTGTATGCTTTCACGATACTTATTCAATCTGTATGCTGAACAAATAATCCAAGAAGTTGGATTATATGAAGATGAATGTGGCAACAGGTTTAGAAGAAGACTCATTGACAACCTACGTCATGCAGATGACACAACTTTGCTTGCTAAAAATGAGGATGACTTGGAACACTTACTAATGAATATTGAAGACTTCAGTCTGCAGTATGAATTACACCTCAATATAAAGAAAACAAAAATCCTCACAACAGGACCAATAAGCAGCATCATGTTAAGTGGAGAAAAGATTAAAATTGTCAAAGACTTTGTATTTCTTGATTCTACAATCAACACCAATGGAAGCAGTAGTCAAGATATCAGATGACATATTACACTGGGCAAATCTTCTCCAAATGAACTCTTTTAAGTGCTGAAGAGCAAAGATGTTTCCTTGAAGACTAAGGTGTGCTTGACATAAGTCGTGTTTTTTTCAATCATCTCTTGTGCGTGTGAGAGCTGGACAATGAATAAGGAAGACTGAAGAAAAGTTGATGCTTTTGAGTTGTGGTGATGGTGAAGAATGCTGAAAGTACCATGGCCTGCTAAAAGGACTAACAAATCTGTCCTGGAGGAAGTGCATCTGGAATGATCCTTGGAATCCAGAATAGCCAAACTTTGTCTCATCTACTTTGGTCATATTGTCAGAAGGGATCATTCCCTGGAGAAGGATATCATGCTTGGCAAAACGGAGGGATGAGGAAAAAGGGGAAAGCACTCAAGGAGATAGATTGACACAGTGGATACAACAATGGGCTCAGGCACAGCAAGGGTCATGGGGCTGGCACAAGACCCGGCAGTGTTTTGTTCTGCTGGACATGAGATCATTATCAGTCGGAAACAACTTGACAGCACCTAACAACAACTGTGCAAGTTTAGGTAAGTAATGTCTTTCTAGAAATCTGTCCATTTCATCCAGGTTTTCAAATTTTTAGAGTGCAATTCTTTATAATATCCTGATATTATACATTTTATTTCTGTTGGCTCTGTTGTGATGTCTCCCATTTCATTTCTTATTCACATTATTTCTGTCGTCTTCTTCTTCTTTGTTAATTTTTTCAGTTTTTTCAATTTTATTGATCTTTCAAAAACACAATATGTAGTTATTGATTTTTTCTATTGTCTATGTGCTGTTTCATTTATTTCTGCTTGAATATTTATTATTTCTGACTGATCCCTCAATAAAGTAGTATTGAGGTATATGTCTTCAATCTCATTGATTCTGTCTTCCCTAAATTTGATTCTACTCATTTGTCCATTCAATGTGTTGTCTAGTTCTGAAATTTTCTTACTAATCTTCTGGATTTTTATTTGTAATTTTTTTATTATATCTAATTTTATGTTTATTTTTGTCAATTACTTCTTGTATTGCTTTCCTAAATTGTCTTAGAGTTTTGTCTGTTTTTACATTAATCTTGTCAGTGTTTTCCTTGATCTGTTTCTTAGTCCATTGAAGGTATGCAAATAAAATTCCTTTGAATTATTTATCAGGGTATTCCTATGCTGTTTCTTCATCAGGGATGTTTTCTGGGTTTGTATCCTGGTATCTTGTTTATACAACTTTATCTTGCTTATTTGTTTGGACTGTGGTGTTCAGTTATCTCTGAGATATTGTGAAGTTGTTGTACTTATGTTTTGTTTGTTGCTGTATGTTGGTCTGATTTGTTCAAGAGTTTTATTTTCCTTTGATATATATATGGATATATATATATATATATATATATATATGGAATAGCTAGAAGATCAGCAGAACTGTTGAGAAGAGCACACGAAGGAGGGCTGGTTTAATCTCAAAGAGTGGAACCATGGCCTACTTGGTTTCAGAGGGTGGGGTTATGACCTCCTAGGTTTTAAAGAGATAAATTTTAATGAATTTGGTTCTGGAGTGTAGAAATGGTGTTAGCTAACTGTTGTTAGGGATATGGGGCAGTTCTGCTGATCTTCTAGCTATCCCAGGAACTTTTTTTTTTTTTTTTCCTTTTCATGAAGGACAACAGATACAGCTCCACTGGCCCATTTCCTGCTTGTAGAATTCCAACAGGCAGTGAGAATTTCTTCTTTACATTCTTTATCTGGGCCCTTCTGTCTAATCTGATGGGTTTTCTACTCTGGGAGTTGGTTAAACCCATCAGTCATAGGCTTAATCTCTTTTTAACAAAAGAATGTATAGCCACATCCTTGGAGAACATTGTAGGGGATGTGTTCTTAGTTCGTACAACAGAATTTTCCAAATCTTTAAGTATTGTTCTCATTTTGCATAGTTCATTTTTAAGTTCATCTTTTTCCTTTTGCATTTTATTTAAGATTTTGCTTAGAAATCTCAGCTAAATATCCAAGTTCATCATTTACAAATTCTACCTTCCAAACATTTGAACATAATTTAGACAAGTTTTTTTTTTTTTTTTTTTTTAATTGTGATTTGGGTGAAAGTTTACAGAGCAAATTCACTTTCCATACAACAGTTCACATACACTTACTCTCATGACATTGACTACAATTTACCCCAATGCAACAGCTCCCCTACCACTTCCTCCTGATAGTTACCTCTTCCCTGTGTCCATCCTTCCATGCACTCCTGCCCCCTGAGGTGTCTCCCTGTGCATAAACAGCCCTTCTTTCTCCCATGATTGTTCTACCCAAGGAGTGTATCTACCTTTCTTTTGTTTGGCTGAAAGCCAAAGGTGTGGCTTCAATTTCAGACCTGAAGGGAAGCTAGGGGCCATAGTATCAGAACTTGCACCAGGCTTAATCAGACCAGCAAATCTGCCCCCCCCCCTTTGTTTTTTCCCAAATGATTTTGAGTTTTGTTCCACATTTTTCTTCCTTTCTATCCAGGATCTCCTACATAGATCCTCCTCCAAGTGATTGAGAGTGGTAGCCAGCCACCATCTAGTTCTTCTTGTCTCATAGATGTATAGACTGTGCATTGCATGGTGTTCCAGTTGCTTAGACTAATTATTTCCACAAATCTATGGTTATTCTCATTCTTCTCTTCTCTGGATGAAGAAAGAACCATCATTGCTTCTAGATGGCTGCTTGTAAGCTTTTAAGTTTCCAGTCACTGCTTGCCAAAGTAGGAGAATGAACAAAGTTTTGTGCAGTATGTTATGTCAATTGAGCTTGATGTCCCCTGTGACTATGGTCCCGAACCCACAGGTTGAACTACTCGCTCCCTCTGGGTAGCTGGCTAGCCCAGAAGTGACTACAAACTTGTCCCTTGTCAGCTCTACTATACACTTGGGAATTCTTACAGAACATACAAATACACTTTTAGAACCATTGTCTGCCAACCCTATACATGGTCTTGGGTACACTCTTCACTTCATAGACATACCTAATAGTTCAGCCTGTCCACCCATCTATCCACCTGTGTACCCATGTTTGCCTTCACTGCCAATGCAGTACTATGTCTGCAAAAGGGTTCATACTTGTTGTCTGCACCTCCCATGTACCACTTTATGTCTTCCTTTTCCTCACTGCCATCATATTGATCACTCACATTTGGTATGTTGCTGTTCTCTTCACCTAAATCAATACTTATCTCTACCTATCTAACAGTGTTCCCTCCCCTTTCTTTCCACCCCTAGTAAGCAACAAAGAAAATTTCCTTCCATATTATTTTCCTGTCTTTTACAGTAATAGACTAACACAATGTTTGTCCTTCTGTGATTGATTTATTTCACTCAGCATAATGTCCTTCAAATTCATCCATGTTATCCAGTATTTTGCAGATTCTATGTTATTCTTTAGGGTTCCATAATATTCCATTGTGTTCAATATGTACCATAGTTTGGTTATCCATTCCTCAGTTGATGGACACCTACATTGTTTCCCTCTTTGGCTACTGTAAATAGTGCTGCGATGAACATGGGTGTGCATATGTCTGTTTTTGTCATGGCTCTCATCTCTTTAGGGTGATATATACTTAGTAATGGAATGGCTGGGTCAAATGGTATTTCTAATTCCAACTTTTGAAGGACTCACCATACTGCTTTCCACAGTGGTTGTAGCATTTTACAGTCCCACCAGCAGTGTATTACAGTCCCAATCTCTCTACATCCTCTCTAGCATTTGTTATTTTGTGTCTTGTTGAACTTTGCTACTAGTGAGGAAGCAAGATGTTATCTCATTGTTATTTTGATTTGCATCACTCTAGTTGATAAGGGAACAGAGGCACACCCAAAGCAGCAGGGTGGGAAAGTGAGAGAAAAAGGATCAAAAGGCCCAGGAACCAGGAAAGAGGAGGAGTCAGTCCCAGGGACCCAAGTAAGTGTGGTACGATAGGTTTTCAACAGGGAGACAAACTTGTCTGTAGGTTTGTCCTACTGTGGTGATGTGTTGATGTGAGTTTTGAGGCTGAGCCATTGGTGTTTCAAACCCAGCAGGATGCACATGGTTTGCAAGTATCAGCCAGCTTACAGACTGAGACAGACTAGGAAGAAGGAAGAGGCCGTCCACTTCTCAAAGAATTGGCCAGAGAAAAACTTATGAATAGTAAAGAAACACTGTTTGATACATTAATGCACAACTTTATGAATAGTTTGGTTAGGTTAGAAGGCTCTCAAAAGACTGGGAAATAGCTGAATCATCTGAGTAAACCCAGCCTTACTCCTATGGATAAGGTAAAGCTTTGGAGACCTCCATTTGCTGATGTGGCACAACTCAAATTAAAGAGAAAGAGCTGCAGACATCCATTAATCATCGGAACATAGAATGTACGAAGTATAAATCTAGGAAAACTGGAAATTGTCAAAAGTGAAATGGAACACATAAAGATGGATACCCTCAGCATTAGTGAGTTGAAACGGAATGGTTTGGGCCACTTTGAATCAGGCAATCATATGATCTACTATGTCGGGAATAACAGTTTGAAGAGGAATGGTGTGGCATTCATCATCACAAAGGATGTTACAAGATCTGTCCCGAAGTACAATGCTATTGTTGATAGGATAATATCCATATACCTACAAGGAAGACCCTTTAATATAACTATTATTCAAATTTATGCACAAACCACCGAAGCCAAAGATGAGGAAATTAAAGATTTTTATCAACTTCTGAAGTCTGAAATTGACAAAACATGCAATCAGGATGGGTTAATTATTGCTGGTGACTGTAGTGAAAAAGTGGGAAACAAAGAAGAATCACCGGTAGTTGGAAAATTTGGCCTTGGTTACAGAAATAATGCTGGAACTCTCGTAGTAGAATTTTGCAAGACCAATGACTTATTCATTGCAAACACCTGTTTTCAACAATACAAATGGCAACTCTACACATGGACTTGACTAGATGGAACACACAGGATTAAGATTGACTACATCTGGTGGCAAGAGGTTGTGGAAAAGCTCAATATCTTCAGCCAAAACCAGGCCAGGAGCTGATTGTGGAACAGACCATCAATTGCTCATATGAGAATTCAACTTGAAGTTAAAGACAATTAAAACAAGTCCAAGAGAGCCAAAATATGATCTTGAATATATTCCTCCTGAATTTAGAGGTCATCCAAGGAATAGATTTGATGCATTGAACACCAATGACTGAAAACCAGAAGTATTGTGGGAAGATATCAAGAACATTGTCCATGAAGAAAGCAAGAGATCACTAAAAAGATGAGAAAAGAAGAGAAGACCAAAATGGATGACAGAAGAGACTCTGAAACTTTCCCTTGAGTGGAG
>NW_006921660.1:10918568-10925038 GCF_000298275.1 Orycteropus afer afer | reverse complement strand
CATCCATTTCAGGAAGTGGCATATGATCTAGAACCAATGGTACTGAAGGAAGAAGTCAAAGCTGCAATGAAAGAACTGGTGAAGAACAAGGCTCCAGGAATTGAAGGTGTACCCATTGAGATATTTCAGCAAATGGATGCACCATTGGAGGGACTCACTTGGTTATGCCAAGAGATTTGGAAGACAGCCACCTAGCCAACTGACTGGAAGAGATCCATATATGTACCCATTCCAAAGAAAGGTGATCTCACAGATTGTGGAAATTATAGAACGATATGATTAATATCGCACAAAAGTAAGATCTTACTGAAGATAATTCAGAAACGATTGTAGCAGTATATTGACAGAGAACTTCCAGAAGTGTAAGCTAGATTCATAAGAGGATGTGGAACAAGGGATATCATAGCTGTTGTCAGCTTGATCTTGGCTCAAGGCAAAGCATATCAGAAAGATGTTTCCTTGTGTTTTATTGACTATGCAAAGGCATTTGATTGTGTGGATCATGACAAATTACGGATAACATTGAGAAGAATGGAAATTCCTGAACACTTGATTGTACTCATGAGGAACCTGTACCTTGACCAGGAGGCTGTCATTTGAATGGAACAAGGGGCACTACATGGTTTAAAACCAAGAAGGAGTGTGTCAGTGTTGTATCCTTTCCCGACACTTATCCAATCTATATGCTGAGCAAATAATCCGAGAAGCTGGACTATATGAAGAAAAACATGACATCAGGATTAGAGGAAGAATCATTAACAACCTGAGATACACAAACAATACAACTTTGCTTGCTGAAAGTGAGGATGACTTAAGGCACCTACTGATGAAGGTTGAAGAATACAGTCTTCAGTATGGAGTATGGATTACGTCTCAATATAAAGAAAACAAAAATCCTCACAACTGGACCAATGAGCAGCATCACAATAAACGGAGAGAAGATTGAGGTTGTCAAAGAATTCACGTTGCTTGGTTCTACAATCGATGCCAATGGAAGCAGCAGTCAGGATATTAGATGATGTGTAGCATTGGGAAAGTCAACCGGGAAGGAACATTTTCAAGTGCTGAGGAGAAAGGATGTCTCCTTGGGGACTAAACAGCACCTGACACAAGCCATGATATTTCCAATCACCTCGTATGCATGTGAGAGCTGGACAATGAATAAGGAAGACCGAAGAACAGTTGGTGCTTTTGAGTTGTGGTGCTGGTGAAGAATGCTGAAAGTACCATGGACTGCTAGAAGAATTAACAGCTCTGTCTTGGAGGAAGTGCACCTTAAATGTTCCTTGGAAGCGAGAATGGCAAGACTTGATCTCACCTATTTTGGTCATGTTGTCAGAAGAGAACATTCCCTGGAGAAGGATGTCATGCTTGGTACGGTGGAGGGTCGACGAAAGAGGGGAAGGCCTTCAACGAGATGGATTGACACGGTGGCTGCAATAATGGGCTCAAGTATAGCAGGGATTGTGGAGCTGATGCAGGATCAGGCAGTGTTTCATTCTGCTGTGCATGGAGTTGCTATGAGTCAGAAACGACTCGACGGCACCTAACAACAACAACAATGGCTAATGATTGTGAGCATTTCTTCATATACTTGTTGGCTGCCTGAATATCCTCTTTGGTGAAGTGTCTATTCATGTCTTCTGCCCATTTTTTAATTGGATTATTTGTCCTTTTGTTATTGAGGAGCTGGAGTTTTCTATAAATTCTAGGGATAAGTCCCTTGTCAGATATGTCATTGCCAAATATGTTTTCCCAATCTGTAGTTTTTCTTTTGACTCTTTTGGAGAAGTCTTTGGAAGCACATAAAAATTTAATTTTGAGAAGGTGCCATTCCTCTTTTTTCTCTTCTTCTGTTTGTGCATTTTGAGTTATGCTTGATAGTATATTTATGCCATATATTAGGGCCCCTAAATTTGCCCCTAGTTTTCCCCTGAGGAACTTTATAGTTTTAGGCAATATATCTTTTTGAGCAAGATACTCTGCTCCTCTATTTGCTAGTTGTTAGCACTTAGGCACTCACCACCAATCTCCTGGTGGGTGTGATAGAGTATGAGAGTGTGTGCACATATCTCTGTTAGTTATTTGTAAAGAACAGCTAAGAGTGAGTTGAACTATATTGGCAATTAGCTGTCATTGGTCAGTTGGTGCATAAGCAATTGGCGGACTTCACTCAGTGTTTTGGCTACTTAATGCCATTCTGACAAGAATATACTACAGATGGGATGACTTTTACAAATAGGAGTTTATTCTCTTAAAATTTGGCAGGCTTTAAGTCTGAGTTCAAAGTTCCAGGCTCTAGGAACTAGGTGAAAGCATCTCAACCTTGGGCTTCAGCTCTGCCATCTGTTCCCGGCCCACTGAAGCTGAGGAATTTTCTTCACTCAGATAGCTGCTGGCTGCCGAGGCTGACAAATCCAAAGTTGACAAGTAAAAAGGCATAGTCCCTATGTTACCAAACAACAAGGCAGACCATTGCTTCAAGTCCACTGAAATTCCCAAAATTGGCAGAGCATGGCAGGCTGCTGAATAACGACTCAGCTACACACAAGTTTCAAGCATGCCATAAGCTACAGACCATTCCCAAACTGCTTCTTATATGTAGGAAGCAGACCATATCCCTAAGGCAGCCACTCAACTGCTTGTGGTAGACCCTATTATGGAGGTGACTGCAAGTCTCATCACGGGGAATAACTACCACAAGCTGCCCAGCCACTCAACCAGGCCCAGCCAAGTTGACACACAACTTAACTACCACATAGCCATAGTGGTTGCCCTTTCAAAATTACTGATAGGTAAATGACATGACATACCACAGACTGGGAGAAAATATTTCAAAGCTTGTATTGGATAAAGGACTTGTATCCATAATTTATAAAAAGTCTCTAAAACACAATTTTAGGGAAACAAGTACCTAATAATATTGGGGAAATTATTTGAACAGAAATTTCAGCAAATTAATTGTGCAATTTTCATATAGGTACATGAGAAATGTTCATTGTAATAAGTATTAGATAAATGAAAATTTAAAATGACAGTGAGATTCTACTACACATCTACTAGAATGCTTGAGGTACAAAAGACAGACAATACCAAGGTTTAGAAAGGAACTAGAAAACTAGTACTCTCATACACTGCTGGCAGGAATGTAAGATAGAACATCCACTTTGGACAAGGGATTCACAGTGCCCTACTCAGAGTTCTCAAGGGAACAGGGACACAGAGTTATATAAATAAATACACAGAGATTTACTTCAAAAGATTGGCTCACTACATTTTGGGAAATGGTAAGTCCAAAATCAAATTTTTAATGAGTCTTCCTCTAATATTGATGTCACATTCTTCATTTAGTGCAGCTTCTCAGATTATTTGCTCAGCACAAAGATTGAAAGTTGGTGAAAGTATACCACCCTGATGCACACCTTTCTTGATTTAAAACAATGTATAATCTATTTTTTATCTCTGAATGACCATCTCTTGTTTTTGCTCAGGTTCTGCATAAGCACAATTAAATTGCTTAGAATTTCCATTCTTTGCAATTTTTATACGTAATTTGTTATAATCCAAAGAGTCTAATGTCAATAGTCAGTAAACCACAGATAAGTATCTTTCTGGTATTCTATTCTTTCAGCCAAGATCCATCTGGCATCAACAGTAATATCCCTCATTCCATGTCTTTGGAAGTCAGCTCTAATCTCTGGTAGTTTTTTCAATGTACTGCTGCAAACATTTTGAAATATCTTTAGCAAAATTTTATTTGCTTATTACATTAGTCATATTGTTCAATGATTTCCACATTCTATTGAATCACCATCTTTGCAATTGGCAGAAATATGGATCTCTTCCACTTGATTGGCAATGGAGCGATCTTCCAAATTTCTTAGCATCAACAAGTAAGCACTTCCATCATTGCATCCATTTGTTGAAAGATCTCAATTGATATTCTGTCAATTTACAGAATGTTGTTTTTCATCTGTGAGAAAGAATATGTGCATACTAATATTTAAGCATGAATGTATGTAGTCACATTATTTGTAATAGTTTTAAACTAGGACTAACCTAGCAGCCCATGAACTGATGAATGGATAAACAAACTGTGATATGCCCATTTAGTATAAAATTTTTTAGCAATGGTATAGATAGGAGAGATAGATAGATAATTAGATAGTCAGATAGATAGAAAGATAGAAATGGGTAGATAGATGGATTAAAAAACCACTGCTGTCAAGTGGATTCTAACTCATAGCACTGCTATCAGACAGAGTAGAATGTCCCCATAGTGTTTCCAAGGCTGTAAGTCTTTATGGAACCAAATTGTCATATTTTTCATCTGTAACATGGCTTGTGAGTTCAAACTGCTGAGCTTTCAGTTAGCAGTCAAGTGCTTAAGTACTATAACACCAGGGATCCTCAATAGATGGATATATAAATTAAAATTTAAAAAATTCCTACAGAAAATTAAAAGGGGCTTTGGTGATGTAGTGCTCACAGCATTTTACTGCAAACCAGAAAGTTGGTGGTTCAAATATACCAGCAGAAAGAAGATGGGGCAATCTACTTCTGTAAAGATTTACAGCCTCAGAAACCCAATGGGGGTTTCTGTGAGCCAGAATTGGCTGGATGGAAGTGAGTTTGGATTTTGTTTTTGGATGACGTGAAATTGACTCAACGGCCATGGGTTTGGTTTTCAGTTTATAGAAAATTAAAAGTAATCTATAAGAGAGAAAGTTAATCAGTGGTTGCCTGGTGGTAAAGGGAGGGTGACATAGGAAGAGTGAGGCTATATAATGAGTGAGAAAAATTTATTTGGTAATACTGGTAGGGGGTAGTACTGTATTTTCACTCAAATAACTTGGGCCTTCTACTTCTGTATGCTAACCACTCCCTCCCCTGGGAGGTATTTTTACAAATGCATTATCTTAATGTTTTTACTACAACCTGTAAAAAAATTGGCATAATGGCACTTACAAAAATAACTCTCCAGGAGGGAAGCAGTTGACAAAATAAAGTAGAAGGCACATGTTATTTGCATAAAAGAAAAAAAAAATAGTGTAGTTACTATCTTGATTGTGGTGATGACTTCATTGATGTATATATATGATGCTAAAGGAAGGTTTAGCAATTTACTTCCGTAGTGATACCACATCAGAAACTGAGGAGGGGTTGGTATGAGTCGGGTCCAATTGTACAGCACAAAACAACAAGAAGAACATATATATGATGTATATAGATACAATTTAATGAAGTGTACATTTCAAATATGTACTACTTATTTTCTGTCAATTATATCTAGCAAAGTTATTAATGTTTATATAGATTATATATATAATTATACAGATATTTTAGGAGCTCTGGTAGCATAGTGCCTAAGGCACTTGACTGCTAACCAGAAGGCTGGTGCTTCAAACCCACCAGTCACTGCTCAGAAGGAAGGTTGGGCAATCTACTTCCATAGTGATACTGCCTCAGAAACCCAAGGAGGTGTTTCAATGAGTCAGACCTGACTCAATGGTACATAACAACAATAATAACAATACATATATTTTATATACATACATATCTATCTATCTATCTATCTATCTATATATATATATATACAGACATACACATATATACCTATGTGTAAAATTTAAAATTATAACATTTTCAGAAAAAAATAAAATGTGAGGATATTTTCAAATCACATAGCTAATAAAGGACTTGTATGTATAATATAAAATGATCTTTCAAAATAGAATGAAAAGAAAACAATCCAACTTAAAAGCTGATGAATATTTAAACAGACACTTCTTTACAGATGATGCCTGAATTTAAATATTCATATGCACATTTTCTCAACATTATTAATCAATGGGGAAAAACAAATTAAAATGATAATAACTATATACCATATACATTTATAAGAACATGAAATTTAAACGACTGATCATACAAAGTGCTGGTGATACTGTGGAACAATTGGATATTTTAAACAAGGCTCTTGGTAATAAAAACTATTACAGTCATTTTTGCAGCCCCACGGTTACAGGTGAGGATAGACAACTCAGGGATTCCCAAAGCAGCAGGACAGGAGAGCAGGAGAAAGGGGATAAAAGCCAGGAACCCAGACAGAGGAGCAGTCAGCCCCAGGGACAACTCAGGGACGGCCAAAGCAGCAGGCCAGAAGAGCAGGAGAAAGGGGATTAAAAGCCAGGAAGCCAGACAGAGGTACAGTCAGCCACAGGGATCCAGGTAGGGGTGATACAAGAGGTATCCAACAGCAAGATAAACTTGTCTGTTGGTTTGTCCTACTGTGGTGACATGTAGAGGTGAGTTTTGAGGCTGAGCTTCTGGTGTTTGAAACGCAGCGAGATGTACCTGGTGTACAGGTAACAGCAGGCTTATAGACTGAGACAGACTAGGAAGAAGGAACAGGTCATCCACTTCTCAAAGAATTGACCAGGGAAAACCTTATGAATAGCAAAGAAACA
>NW_006921660.1:10887795-10915628 GCF_000298275.1 Orycteropus afer afer | reverse complement strand
GGGTTGATGAAAGAGGGGGAGGCCTTCAACAAGATGGATTGACATGGTGGCTGTGATGATGGGCTCAAGTATAGCAGGGATTGTGGGGCTGGCACAGGATCGGGCAGTGTTTTGTTCTGCTGTGCATGGGGTCGCTATGAGTTGGAAACAACTTGACAGCACTTAACAACACAACAACAACAGTCATTTTTGAAACAGTTTCTTAACAATTTACATATAAAGGAAAGTGGGGGAAAAGGGAAGCTTTTGTTTAGGGGGCATTGAGTTTATGCTAATGATGGTGGAATATTTTGGAAAAAGATACCAATAATGGTGGCACAACAAGAAAAATGTCTTCAATGCCCCTGAGCTATAGATGTGGAAGTTGTTATTTTGGCAAACGTCTTATTGTATATGCTTTTCCCAACATTAAAAGTAAAAAAAAAAAGAAAATTACAATATAAACTTACAATTTGTTCTAGACATTACACACCTAGATTTAGTCTTTGAGAAATAAATGCCTCTGTCCGTACAAGCACTTGGACAAAAAAATGTTCTTTGTGGTTTTGTTTATAATAATCCAAACTTGGAAACTTCTTGAATGCCATTAGTAGGTGATTAGATAAATAAGTTGTAATATATCTATACAATAGAGTACTTGTTGATAGTCAAAGAATAAACCATAGGTACACACAATGAGAAGGATGGATTTCAAAATAAAATTTTACTGCATGAAAACACCAGATTTTCAATCTTTGCAGTAAAAATGCTACTCTCTGATTACATGTAAATAAAATGCTATAAAATACATTATTATCTTTAATGACAGAAAGCATATTACTGTTTTCCTGGGGATCAATGATGTATAGGAGGGGAGAATACAATGTGCCATAAAGAAGATTTTGATGGTGAGAGATGTACACTTCATGTTAATTTTGGCAATGGTTTATAAGTGTATACATACATCAAAACATACCAAAGTGAGTATTTGTATTTGTTGTTCATTACATTAAACAAAACTGCCAAGATTATGTATTATATCTTGAGTCCCAAATTTTAATCTTTTACTCTAATGTCACTCTCTAATTCAAAATTCACATATCCAATTCTCTACTTGACATCTTTAGGATTTCCAAAAGACATCACAAATTTTACAAATACAAAGCTGGGTATCTGTCATCTATATCTCCATCTTTTGTAATATTTAACACTTTATTAAATGGAAATTTCATTCTTCCAGTTTCTTAGATAAAATTATCTTTGATACAATTTTCTTCTCACCTCTATTAAACTTCCCAGTAGGTTCTGTATGCTTTGCTTTCATAGTATATCCAGTAACAGCCACATTTCAATGTCTTCACTGCTTGCTCTGTAGTCCAAAGCATCATCAATGCTAACCCAGTGCAATACACATGACTGTCAAAATTGCTTTCCTGGTTACTCTCTTCTATTTTATTCCATACATTGCAGCCAGGATGACCCTTGTGATACATTAAGGTAACTGTGTCTCTCTGTCAGCTTCTCCTGTATCTTCTAATTTTACTTACAAAAATAAAAAAAAAAAAGAAAGTTTCTAGCCATACAAAATTGTACATAATCTGCCAATCACTGCTCTGACAATTTTCTTCCTGTTGATTACTCTGCTGAATGTTATGCTCTTGCCTCAGGCCTTTGCACCACGTGAATATTCCATCTGGAATGTCTTTCATTGAGATATTCACAACGTTCACCCATTCCTTCATTCAAGTCTCTCAGAAAAGTCATGACACCTAGAATAGTTCAACATTAGCACATTCTATCATTCATTGTCTCCTTAATATGTATCATTTTAATTAGATTTTGTATTTAATTTTGTATTTAGTTTCCATGTTAATTCATAGCATTGTCATTAAAATATGGTCTTCTTAAGAGCAATAGTTTGTTCTTTTTGTCTATTGTCCTTTAGTATCTTTGTTGATTTACATGAATCAGTTGATTGAATGAATGAGTCAGTCGATTGATGCTAAGCAGCATAAAACTGATCACTTCAGAGATCAGTCTGTGACCTACACACCTTGGCTTGATGTTGTAGTTGTTAGGTGCTATCAAGTCAGTTCTGACTCATAGCGACTCTATAATGCATGCCCAATCCTGCATCATCCTCACTATCATTGCTCTGCCTGAGTCCATCATTGCAGCTTGTGTCAATCTATCTCTTTTAAGGTCTTCTTTTTCACAGAACCTCTACTTTACCAAGAATAAGATCCTTCTCCAGGTACTCATCCTTTCTGACAACATGACCAAAGTATGAGAGCCAAAGTGTGACCATTCTTGCTTTTAAGCAGCATTCCTGCTAGACTTCTTCCAAGAAAAATTTGTTCATTCTTCTAGCAACACTTTGTATATTCAATATTCTTAGACAATAGCTCAACTCAGATGGATCAGTTCTTCTGCAGTCTTCTTTATTCTTTGTCCAGCTCTCATGTGCATATGAGGCTATTGAATATCAGGGTATGTGTCAGGTGCACCTTACTCTTCAAAGTGACATCTTTGCTCTTTAACATTTTAAAGAGGTCTTTTGTAGCACATTTGCCTGATACAATACATCCTTTGATTTCTTGACTGCTGCTTTCATGGGCATTGATTATGGATCCAAGTAAGATGAAATCCCTGACAAACTCAATCTTTTCTTCATTTATCTTGATGTTGCTTAATGGCCCAGATGTGAGGACTTTTGTTTTCTTTATGTTGAAGTATAATTCATAATGAAGGCTATGACCTTCTTCAGTAAATGCTTCAATTCTGCTTCACTTTCAGCAAATAGGGCTGTGTCCTCTGCATATTGCTGGTGGTTAGTGAGTCTTCCTTATGCTGTAGTCTTCTCCATATGGTCCAGTTTCTCAGATTATTTGCTTAGCATACAGGTTACATAAATTTAGTGAAAGGATACAATCTTGCAAAAAGGGTGTGGGGACATTGCCTTCTGACCTTCTCTAACTTCACAAAAGGGAGAGATTATTATCATCAGATACCCAAGGTTGATTCTTATGAGGAGGAGGCCAGACATGACACCACCCACTAACCTTTTACCAATACTGACACCACCTTTACTTCCACTACACTCTGTACTTTCCTGTAGGGTTCAATAATTTGTTGCAATGGCCACACAGAACTCACAGACAATACTCACAATTATGGGGTTTACTAGGGAAGTAATTTGTTAAAATTAAGGTTCAGGACCACTTGGTTAACTATTCTTTGATCAGGACAGCCTTGCCTCAGCCATGCCCAAAGATACAGTTCTCTTTGGTCCTTGGATTCTCGGTCTGGCTTCTGCCCTATTCAGGCAAGTGGTACAGAGCTCTTTTAGCTCTTCCAATAGGTGCAACTAGGTGGTGTACCACACTTGACCATCAAGGCTTCTGCCCAAAGACATTTAGCTTTCTCACTCCATGGGCTGGCAAACCTGCTAATCTACCACATGCCAGGCTTTCAGCCCTGCTGCCTCTGTTGCCACCATCTCCGTATCAGTCTCTCTGCAAGTATCTCTGCTGTAGTTTCAGTGGAGGGATCTTGGTTCCAGTGGTTCACTTCTCTTGGCTCTTCTCCAACTTTGTAACTCTGGGAGGGTTCATTTTAACTGAACCAAATGACAAAAATGACTAATTCCTACACTAGTGTTTTATACATTTTATTTGGACAGTTCTTCCCCCATAAGTGTGTCATGCACCTTATTTAAATTATTAGCAAGTTATTCAGTTGCCTTGGTGAGTCACAAGCATCTTACACTTGCACAGACCCACACAGTCATCCAGTGGGAGTCACAAAATCATGGCTAGAAGAGCTAAACTAAGTAATCCACTGTGCCACAAACTCTGACATACATCATTCTTGATTTTAAACCTTGCAGTATCCTCTTGTTCTGTTCAAATGACAGCCTCTTTTTCTATGTACAGACTCTTCAGGAGCACAATTAAGTGTGTCCTGGATTTCTCCTTCTTTGCAATGTTGTCCATGATTTGTTATGATCCATATCATCAAATGCCTTTGTATAGTCAAAACACAGATAAACATCTTTCTGATATTCTTTGCTTGTAGCCAAGATCCACCTGACAATAACAATAACATCTCTTATTACACATCCTCTTCTGAATCCAACTTGAATTTCTCGTACATCCCTTTTGATATACTGCTGCAACAGTTTTTGAATTATCTTCAACAAATTTTTATTCCTGTGTGATACTATTCCATAATTTCCACATTCTTTTGAATCATCTTTCTTTGGAATGGGCAAAAACGTGGATCTTTTCCAGTTGGCTGGCCAGGTAGCTATCTTCCAAATTTCTTGGCATAAATTAATGTACACCTCCAGAACTGCATCTATTTGTTAGAACATGTCAATGGATATTCTGTCAATTCCTGGAGTCTTATTTTCAAAAGTTCCTTCAGTGCAGCTTTGAATTCTTCCTTGAATCATATGCTACTTCCTGAAATGTTTGAATGTCAAAACATTCTTTTTGGTACAGTGACTCTGTGTATTCTTTCCATTTTGTTTTGATTCTCCCTGCATCATTCAATATTTTGCCAATAGATTCCTCCAATATTGCAAGTTAAGGCTTGAATTTTTCCTCAATTCTTTCAACTTGAGGAATGCTGACTGTGACCTTCACCTTTTTTTTTTTTTTTTCCTAACTGCAGGTCTTTGCACATTGCATTATGCTTTTTTACTTTCTCTTCTCAAGCTGACATATACCTTTCAAATGTTAACCATAAAGGCAAATTGTTATAACTCCTAATACATTTAAATTAATCTTCTACACTCTTCATAAAAATATAAAAAATATAATAAATTTGATCAATCATTTGAGAAGAAATAGCAAAACAGCCTTTGTAATGTCATTGATACTATAAGTGTGTCATGCATTGTAATATCATTGCTGAAAGTGAAGAAGACTTGAAGCACTTACTGACAAAGGTTAAAAGTTAGAGTCTATAGAGTGGATCACAGCTTAAACTAAAGAAAATAAAAATCTTCACAACTGAACTAATAAGCAATATCATGGTAAACAGAAAAAGTATTGAAGTTGTCAAGGATTTCATTTTACTTCCATCCACAATCAAATGCCCATGGAAGTAGCAGTCAAAAAATAAAACAATGCATTTCATTGGGCAAATCAGCTGCCAAAGCCGTGGTCTTTATTATCATCTCATACGCATTGGAAAGCTGGACAACTGAAAGACAAAAAATAAATAAATAAGAATTCATGCATTCAAATTGAGGTATTTTCTAAGACTATAATATCCCATAGACTGCCAGAAGAGCAAACAATTTAGTCCTAAGATATATAAAGCCAGAATGCTCCTTAGAAGCAAGGATGGTAAGAATTCACTTTGGTTACTTTGAACATATCATCAGAAAAGTCCAATCACTGGTGACAGATGTAAGGTTTGGTAACATAAAGAGCCTGCAAAAAGAGGGAGACCTTCAATGATATGGATTGACACAGTAACCACAACAATGGATACAAACACACCAATGGTCATGAAGACAGCACAGTAGTGAAAAATGTTTCATTCTCTTCTACTGAGTGTTATATTTGAGTCTCAGTGGACTCAGTGGCAAATAAAAACAGCAAATAGCATTTATTTTTTTCTTTTTTCCTTCCAATGTATATTACAAGGAGCTCCATTGGCATAGTGCATAAGGCATATGACTGCTAACCAGGAGGCTGGCAGTTCAAACCCACCAGCCACTCCTTGGAAGGATGTTGGGCAATCTACTTCTGTAGTGATACCACCTGGAAAATCCAAGGAGGGGTCACTGTGAGTTGTATATGACTCTATGGTAGTGAGTTTGTTTTTTGTTTTTTTTTATGTATATTACAAATATAGCTGATATTAAAAATTAATGAGTAATAATAAAGACTTGAGCCAGATTATGTAGTTTTGACATACTACATAATATTATCTCCAGTTGCCACCACTATTTTTTATATTTAATTATCTCTAATTAGTTTATTGCATTTAATTGTTGCAATTGTTGGAAGCCACATATCATAATTAGCACATAGTGGGGAATGGAATATCACAAATATTTTAAATATACTTCCTCATATTAGAGCAACGTACTCCTCAAATAAATATCATAATCAATATGGAAAATATAGCAACCATTGTTCTGAATAGTAAATTAGAACCTCTTGTCAATGATGTTCACTGAAATAAAATTTATAATTTTGGTTCTGATTAAAACAAGTCTTTGTTAATACCTCTCTATTATTACCTCTCTCACACCCTAATCTTCTGTCTTGGACAATTTTTATACAACACTAAAAGTAATATTTTCTATAATAAATTACACATTATTTTGAAAAGTTAATTTGCTCACAAAATATGTATATTTTAAATTAATTGTTTTATAGCAAATTAAATTATTCTAGTTTTATAACTGACATATTTTTTTAAAGATATAGGCTGAATCTCAAGTATCCATGTATTTTAATTCTGTTCTCTAATTTCCTTCTTCATGCTAAATCAAGTACAATGTTCTGGCATTAAATATTTATAAACTGAAATGCACTTGCACATTATAAATCAGGAATTTTTTCAAGGTAAACAATCATACAAAGAGCATATACCATGAAATTTCTCTACACAGATAAGATTTACTCTCAGGAAGTTAATAGTAAGCTGACACTCAAGTAAATATCTCTCCATCTTATTTGAGCTCATTACATTTTTACATACTTGTCACCAGAGATGATTTACGAACAGAGTCCAATTAAATTACTTTTATAGGAACTGTATGCAGTGCAACGTTTCCATGCAATTCAAAGGAAAAAGTGTTGTAAGGGTCATATATCATATTCTTTTTAAAAAATCACATAAAAATTCTGTATACACACGTTGTTGTTGTTGTTGTGTGCCATCAAGTCGCACCTGACTCATAGCAACCCCTCCTTGGGTTTCCGAGGCAGTATCACTACAGAAGTAGATTGCCCCATCTTCCTTCCGAGGAGTGGCTGGTGAGTTTGAACTGCCAGCCTTCTGGTTAGCATTCAAGTGCCTTAGCCATTATGCTACCAGAGCTCCCTGTACACATACATGCTGGTAAATCTATAGTGTACTAGTCGTTATCGCATCATCAGAAGCTACCATCATGCAAATCAAGACCAACCCAAGACATACCTTTAGAGCTGGATGTCAGACATACGTCCACTTTCCTACCTGTTTACCAATTCTGACATCAATTTTCCCTCCCACAGCATTCTCTACTTATCTGCTTAGTTTGATAATCCGTTGCAATGGCAATACAAAACTCACAAAGCACACTTACAATTAAGTGTTTATGAAAGAACAGGGTTCAACTCAGGATCAGGAATCAGGATCAAGAAAAATGTAGGCAAAATTCCCTTAGTCAGTGCAGGACAGCTCTCTCGGTGACTCTTGATCATGCAAGTCTTCTTTTGGCCCCTTGATGACAGGCTCCTCTTAGCCTCCTGAGGACAAGTTCTTGTAGGTCCCCTAAGAACAGGTTCTTCTCATGTCCCTCAGGATGGTTCCTTCCATCTCCCTCATGACAGGATTCTCTTGTCCCTGCCTTCTGTGGCCCCAGCTCTAATGCTGAACCCCTTTCAGGTCACTCACTGTTTATTGTTAAAGCTCTTGAACAGTGTTACAGTTTTTTTAGAAGATTCTTTTCCTTCTCTCTCTCTCCCCCCCCTCCCTCTTTCTTCTTTATTTTCTTCCTTCTGCTTCTTCCTGATGCTTGTCTTCCTGTCTGACAAAACTCTGTGAAGTTGGATGCTTATTTCCACAAATTCCTTTTTAATTTTAAGGCATGGCCTTCCCATTAAGGGACTGACTAATTCCTCTTGATAGGCCAGAGATACTTGATTTGCAGGCTACAATGCACCCTATTTGCATAGCCTGTTGACCAATCCTTGCAAGACACATACATACCAATCATAGGGCAGAGTGCAACCCAGGACCAGAATTAAGCCAAGGTGTTTACAGTTTACCCAGGAAATGTCAGTGAACGTGGACACAAGTAACAAACTCTCTGGGGTAGAAAACTAGAGCAAAGGTAACTTCTTAAAACAGAGGAAAAAAAAACCTCTGAAGCTATTTTTCCAAGCAATCAAGGCAAAAGGTGACATAAAGAAATTCATTTCACCACCTATAAGTACACATGCAATCTAATATTTAATTATAAGCTGTAGTTAGGAGAATTTTTAGTAAGTTTTACAAATATTATGCGTTTATATCACTTAGTAAACTTAAATGTTGTACATTCTCTACAAGTTATATTTAACCGCAGTTCTAGGGAAAAATCCAAGTTATCTGATTAAAACTCATTTTATTCAGTTATGGACATTTATTTGGGCAGATTTCAAGCCTTTTGCGGTATTAAAAATTAATGAAGTAATGAGAAATACCTAAAGTTATATAGTGAGGCTGGCATAGGACCAGGTAGTGTTTCATTGTGCTGTGCATAGGGTCACTATGAGTCAGAGAAGACTCTACGGCACCTAACAACAACAACAACAACAACAAAGTTATATTTTACTTTACTGTGTCTGACTAACCACTACCTTAGACCCTTTAAACTGTCTGTGTAACATCCTAATTGTTAATTTTCTACTAATTGTGTGAAATCTCTATTATTTGCAATAGTTAATGTTATCTCTGTGGCTTTTTTAAATTTATATCATTAATTTTGCTACTTACAGCTAAGCAAAGATAAATTGATAACTAATATGACAATTTCATGGTAAACAAGCAAAGTATAAAATATTGAATGTTCAAAAGAAATGATGTTTTTTTCATTTATATTTTGTATAAAATAAGGAATGGTTACCTTGCATTGTAATAGGATAATCTCATGTTTAACTATATAATGCAACATTTTTTCCTATAAATATTAACAATTCATAAAAACAAAAATACTAAAAAAAAAATATGGTGGTATTTACATATTTTGTAATTATACCTATCTTCTTATCTACTATTTTGAAGTGAAATTAAAAGATAATAACTTTAATTGATTAAAAATTATTTGCCTAAAATCCTGGCATTTAAGTGAATAGATTTCAGCATGAGTTGATGTTTTAGTTATTTTTTTGGTATAATGCAGCACCTCCAAATTTAATGCCCAATTTCTTATTTAGCTTAAGAGTCTATGGATTGACAATTTACTTGGTTCAACTGTGTGGCTTTTCTGGCCACAGCCAGATTTTTTTTCACACATCTGTTTTTAGATGCATGCTAACTGTTTTGGTTACTTCATGTTGTTCTAACAGAAAATAACCCAAATGAATGACTTTAGCAAACAGGAGTTTACTCTTATAGTTTTGGAGGCTAGAAGTCCAAGTTCAAAGTGCCAGGCTCTAGGGGCTGGGTGATAGCCCCTTGTTCTTAGACTTCAGCTCTCCCTCTTTCTTCTGGCCCACTGGAGCGAGTGTCTGTTCATCCAAGCAGTTGCTGGCTGCTGACCCTAACAAGTCCAAGGTCAACAAATAAAATGGCACAGTCCCAATATTGTCAAACAACATGGCAGGTCACTAATTCAAGTCCCGAGACAGTCCCCAATTCAGCCAGAAACATGGCAGGCTGCTATATGAAGACTCAGCTACATGCAGGGTCCAAGCATGCCAAAAAGCTTCAGACCGTTCCCAAAGCTAGTCCTTATATATTGGAAGTAGACTACATTCCTAAAGCACGTACTCAGCTACTCACCGCAGATTCCACCATGGAACTGATTGTATTTCATAATGGGGAATAACTACAAGTAGCTTCTCAGCCATTCCAAACCAGGCCCAGCCAAGGTGACACATAACCTTAACTACTATACAAACAATGAGTTTTCTTTATTGATCTTGCCTCATCTCTCTTACAATTCTAGGTACTTTGTTTCACCAACTATGATAAAATGGCTCTAGTCTGAATAATCCCTCTTTCTCTAGAAGGATAACCAATGTTTAGTCATATGGAGGAGACAGGGATACAAAGAGGCAGATTAGAAGGGTACAAGTCACATATGAGGATCACTATAATTTCTGCTACTTTCTATTAGACAAAAAATAAAAATAAAAGGGCACACCATTCAAGTGCAAGATACATGGATTTCATGACTTAACAGAAGACACTACAAAGTCACATTGTACAGAATATACATCAAAAAGATTATGGCCATATTTGCAAATTACTAGTTGAAGACCAACAAATTTCTACTACCAAAAAAAAAAAAAAAAAAAAAGACAGAGAGAGAGAGAGATTCATAATAAATAAAAATGTGGTAGAATATATATTTGGGAAGAATTATTTTGTATTTATGAAGTAACAATTTTAAATTGAAAATAATCAGTACTTATTATTTGTATATATAAATACAAATATACTGAGATTATAAATTTAAATCTGTCCCAATTTCTGAAAAATTATAAAGTATGCACACTTACCATTGAGGATGCTATTTTAAGTGCAGGGGGCTTGGCTGGTTGTTTAGATACTTTTTGGATTCAGGTTTAAATGTTTTCATTCTAACTGCATATTGTTATTCTCTTGTATGCTTTCTTTCCCTTTCAGAAGTGAATGGATATGAATCAATGCATATTATGCATACTATCTTTTATTTATCCTTTACTTTTGCCTCAGAAAATGAAAATTTGATATTAAAGTAAATTCTAGTACCCTTGATCTACAAGTTATTTATGAATAAATAAAACGAAGTTATGGGAAATTGATTAAATAAACAGTAACAACACATTGCAACATGTCTGACCTTAAAGTTTACTTACTAATCCCTTAGTGCTTTAACTTATTTAAATACAGTTATTTATGATTGGCCTAATATATTGTGTTATTTGTTGTTGTTATGTGCCGTCGAGTAGGACCCGACTCATAGCGACCCCTCCTTGGATCCGAGGCAGTATCACTATGGAAGTAGATTGCCCCATCTTCCTTCTGAGGAGTGGCTGGTGGCTTTGAACTGCCAGCCTTCTGGTTAGCAGTCAAGTGTCTTAGGCACTACGCTACCAGAGCTCCTATACTGTGTTATAGTTATCTAGTATTGCTATAACAGAAATACCACAAGTGGGTGTCTTTAACAGAAATTTATTTAACAGTGTTTTTTTTTTTTTTTTTTAATAAACAAAAAAAAAAGAAATTTGTTTTCTCACAGTTTAGGAGGCTAGAAGTCCTAATTCAGGGTGCATGCTCTAAGGAAGGCTCTCTCTCTCTCTGTGTCCACTCTGGAGAAAGATACTTACTTCTTTTCACATTCTATTTCTAGATTTTTTGAATATCATGTGGCATGTATTTTCCCCTCTATTTATGCTTCTTTGCTTAATATGCTCTTTTATATCTCAAGAGATTAACATAAGAGACACTGTACACTAATGATGTCTATTAACACAGAAAACCCATTCCCAAAAAGGACTATAAATATAGTATAGGGGTTAAGGATTAGGATTTACAATACATATTTTTTGGGGGGACACAAGTGGACCGGTAAATAACCAATTATTAATAGTATAAGTGGGCCTGGATTTTTTGTTGTGTTTGTATCAATATGGATTCTCAGCAATTAAGAAATTTTGAGCAGTAGTTATCTACCAAGGCTTTTCAAGTGTATCCAAAAATGAAGAATTAAACAAAGGAAAACACTGAAGGAGGGAGCACTTTAAATGTTTGTACAGAGCAAATTAACATACTTATCATATGTTTGTATTATTCTAGAAATGGTTTAAAAATATATCCAAATCCATTTCCACTGAGTCAATTCTGACTCAGTGATTCTTTAGTGACCCTATAGGACAGAGTAGACATGCCCTGTAGTGTAGGATTTCCATGTTTGTAATCTTTACAAAAATGGTCTGCACATCTTCTTCTCGTAGAATAGCGATTGGGTGGGTTCAATCAGCCAGTCTTTCAGTTAGCAGTTGAGTGCTTAACTACTACTGTACTTTGGATTCAGCTATGGTTTAGGACACATAAAACTATGAATTCATGGTATACACTGAGAGTGCGATCATGTAGGATTAAATGGAAACTTGCAGGTTAAAGAATTTCTTTCAATTACATGTTTATGTCAGTGAACAGATGTAGATAGAGCATAACAGAATTTTGATCAAAAGTCTCAATCTGAAGCCCCTCATAAACATCCCTATTGGCACCACTGCAATAAATGTTATATCAGTCCTTCTAAATGTTATATCAGTCCTTCTCTCTGTGTGTATAATCTTTTATTTAGATATAAAATGGGCATTCCTTTGAAGACTATACATATTTTCTGCAAGCAAATAGTAAAGGAATTTTTTTCAGGGCCAGCCAACCTATTTTAGTAAAGAAAGTTAGCAGATGAGCAAGGTAAAACCCTCCAGAAACTTCAATAGAAATTAAGGGATAAGAAACAATAATAATAGTTGAAGAAGAGGGATTCTATCTTGGCTTGCGTGAAGTACTGAAGATCGTTGTCTCTAGTTGATGACTAAAATTGCCTAAAACAAATAGAGAAATTCTTTATTAGGGGACTCCTATTTTTTGTAAGTGGCTTGATCAGGTACCTTTTACTTCTAAGAGTTATAAGAGCTCTAGCGTAGGAATGACATGTAAGGGAAAATTGTCCCAAATAGGGGAAAGAAATTTAAGCTTCAGGATCAATTCTCAAAATATAGTAGCAATGCCTTTTTTCTGTCTCAAACCAAACACCGAATTAATTAGTTTTCAATGGCTAGTCATAAATGTTGTTGTTAATTTTGGATATAAAGTAGTATTAGTTTGTAAAATAATACATTTTTAAATACTCTAGGCATAATGTTATTAAGCTAATTATCAGTATATCTTGCTTCTAAATTTGTGACTGAAAACTTTAAACAATTAGTTTCCTGTGCCTCTTCATCTGTAAAGGATTATAAAGATAATATCTCTGGGTCCTAAATTATTTTTTTCAAAATGATAAGGAAGCTGCCATCTGATGGCTTGTTTTTACTGAGTGAGGTAAAAGTGACATCAGCTAGAATTTGAAAAGAGGGAACAAAAAATAATACAGGAAATTTGAGCTGGTGGAGTAGGGAAGTATAGCTAATTCAGAAACATGGAAGCATTGTTGAGTTCCATATAAGTTTGAAATAATGCATTAAACTGAAATTGGTCAGTTAGGATTTGTGAATTTCTCCTGGAATATTTAGTTCTTTAAATGAAATCGGTTTGTTTTTAAGTTAAAAGGCACAAACTTGAATGTTGCTTAGAATTTCCCCATGATTTATTCTTCACAAACACTTCTATTTTATTTTAACCATACCTTTGCTTATATTTAGTCTCCTCCATCATTAATATTTTATTTCTTGAAATTAAAACATCTTCTATAAGGGCTGTAGCTATCAGATATTTGGGTCTCCTGACCCACTTACAGTTTTACAGATTTTTGGGATACAATGAGATAACAATTCATGTCTGTTACTACTACTACTCACTGCCATCTAGTCGGATCAAACTCATAGCTACCCCTCCTTGGGTTTCCGAGGCAGTATCACTATGGAAGTAGATTGCCCAACCTTCCTTCTGAGGAGAGGCTGGTGGGTTTGAACGACCAGCCTTCTGGTTAGCAGTCAAATTCCTTAGGCACCATGCCACCAGAGCTCATTCATGCCTATTAGAAAGGCAAAAATTTAAAACATTGACAACACCACATACTGATGAGGACATGTGGGAATAGAAATTTTAATTTATTGTTGATGGAAACTCAAATTGTATAGCCACTTTGAGAAACAATTTGGTAGTTTCTTGTTGTTATTAGACACATTTGAGTAGGTGCCAACTCATAGCAACCCAATGTAAAACAGAATGAAACCCTGCCTGGTCTTGCACCATCTTCACAATCATTGCTATGTTTGAGACCATTGATGCAGCCACTATGTCAATCCATCTGGGTTGAGTGTCTTCCTAATTTTTACTGGCTCTCTCCTTTACCAAACAAGGTGTCCTTCTTCAGGGATTGGTCCCAATAACATGTCCAAAGTATGTGCGAACAAGTCTCACCATACTCACTCTAAGGAATATTCTGGCTACTTCTTCTAAGACATATTTGTTTGTTCCTCTAGTAGTCCATGGAATATTCAATATTCTTCACAAGCAAAGCTAAAATAATCTTATCATATGATCCATGAGCAATGTACCTACTTATTTACCCAAAAGAGATGAAAAAATGTACATCCACATTAAAACCTGCCCATAAATATTTATATCAGCTTTACTCATAATTGGCAAAATTAGAATCAACAAGAAGCCTTCTAATAAGTGACTAAACTCACTGCCCTCAAGTCGGATCCAACTCATAGTGACTCCTCGTGGGGTTTCCAAGGCGGTATCACTATGGAAGTAGATTGCTCAAACTTCTTTCAGAGAAGTGGCTGGTGGCCTTCTGGTTAGCAGTCAAATGACTTAGGCACTATTTGGTATATTTGTTCAATATAGTATTACTCAGTCACAAAAAGATATGAGCTATCAAACCATAAAAAGACATAGAGAATCTTTACATGCATATTTATATGTGAAAGATCTCAATCCAAAGGAGCCACATACTGTATAATTCTTACTGCATAACATTCTGGAAAAAGTCAAACTATAGGTGTAGTGAAAAGATCATTGGTTTCCAGTGGTTCAGTGGGAATGGTAAGAGAAGAATAGGTAGAGCAAAAGATATTTTTAAGGCAGTGAAGCTATTCATTATGGTACTGTAATAGTATACAAGATATCATACATTTGTCAAAGCCCATAGGACTGTATAATACAAATTGTAAACCCTAATGTAAATTATGGATTTTAGTTAACAATAAAGTTTCAATATTGGTTCATTACTTATGAAAAATGTACCACATACATGTTGTAGTTATTTGCCGTCGAGTCCGACCTGACTCATAGCGACCCCTGCTTGGGTTTCCAACATACAGAGAAAGTGTTAATAAACAGGAGAAACACTGTGCAGTGGATAAGATGCTATGTGTAAACAGACTATATTCTGTGTAATTGTTGTGTAACTTAAAACTGTTTAGAAAAAATAAAATCTATTAAAAAATTACTGATATATTCATAGAAATTTTATTTATGCTGTTTACATCTATCAATATCTGTCATACTGGGAATTGAAAGTAGATATTTTATAGAATTGTATACATATTAGGAGCTCTGGTAGCGTAGTGCCTGAAGCACTTGACTGCTAACCAGAAGGCTGGCGGTTCAAACCCACCAGACACTCCTCGGAAGGAAGATGCAGCAATCTACTTCCGTGATGATACTGCCTTGGAAATCCAAGGAGAGGTCTCTATGAATAGGGTTCGACTCAATGGCACATAACAACAACAACAATATACACATTAGTTATTTTTAGATAATTAATTTAAACAAAAAGCATAGTTTATTAAAATGTATTTTCTAAAACAGAAATTATGAAAAGTATGACAATTATTATAAACTTCTCTACTTTCTGGCTTAGATTCTTATATTACAAAAAATTAGATTCCTCTAATAACTAGAAATAATCTCTTACAAAAATAGAGTTTCCTCTAATAAAGAGAAAAAGACTAGATTTTCTAAATTCTTTTGCACTCACTCTTCCTGCACTATGCAGTTTGTCTGAAGTGTTCATAGAAAATCCAGACTCCCATAGATATGTAGCCATTTATGGTTATTAGTAATATTCTTTGATTCTTTATCAACATTTCAGTGGTAGTAGTCTCTTCCAATGTAGTGGCTGTGTGGAATTTGAAGATGTGTCAATATACAATTTGTATTCTGTTACATTGAAATCCATTGGTCTACTTATACTTGTAAGGAGCTCTGGTGGCACAGTGCCTAAGGCATTTGACTGCTAACAAAAAGATTATTGGTTCAAATCAACCAGCAGCTCTGCGGAAGGAAGAAAGAAAAGATTTACTGACTTGGAAACCCATTGGGGTCACTATAAAGTGCGATCTACTCAATGGAAGTTGTTTCTTTTCTTTTTTTTTTTTTTACACTTTTAATTTTTCATTTATTCATGCATTATTATTATTATTATTTATTGTGATTTGGGTGAAAGTTTACAGAGCAAATTCACTTTCCATACAGCAGCTCACATACACTTTGTCTCATGATGTTTACTGTAATTTCCCACAATACAACAGCTGCTCCCCTCCTACTTCCTCCCCACAGTTACCTCTTCCCTGTGTATTTCCCTCCATGCACTCCAGCCCCCTAAGTTGTCTCCCTGTGCATACACAGCCCTTCTAGTCTCCCATGATTGTTCTCTCCAAAGAGTGTATCTACCTAGTGTAAATATTCAGATCATATCCCTGCTTTTGTTTGTCTGGATGCCTCAAAAGTGGGTTCAATTCCAGTCCCGAAGAACAGCTAGGGGCCATAGTCTCAGTGGTTCCATCAGGCTCTATCAGACCAGAAAACCTGGTTCTTTTTTTTTTTTTTTTTAATTATTTAGAGTTTTGCTCCACATTCTATCCAGGATCTCTTACATAGATCTCCCTCCAAGTGTTTGCCAGTGGTAGCTGGGCACCATCTAGTTCTTCTAGTCCCATAGTCATATAGGCTGAGGATTGCATGGTGTACCAGTCACTGGGACTAGTTGTTTCTATATGTCTTTGGTTTTGTTCATTTTTCTTTACTCTGGATGAAGAGCGACCATTGTTGCATCGAGATGACCACTTGCAAGCTTTTAAATATCCCAGTTGCTACTCGCCAAAGTAGGATGTGAAACAATGTTTTTGTGTAGTGTATTATGTCAATTGAACTTGATGTCCCCTAGGACTATGGTCCTGAGAGCATAGGTCTAACTACTTGCTCCCTCTAGGTAGCTGGCTGTGGCCAAGAAGTGACTACAACCTTGTCCCTTGTCAGTTCTTCTATGTACCTAGAAATTCTTACAGAACATACAAATACACTTGTAGAAACATTGTCTATGGGCATACTCCCTCCTGCATAGACATACCTAATAGTTCAGCCAGTCAACCCATCTATCCAACTCTATATCCATGTGTGCCTTCACTGACAACACAGTACTGTATGTGCAAAAGGGTTCATTATTCCTATCTGTACCTCCCATGCACCTCTCTATGTCTTCTTCTTCCTCAGTTGTGTTGATCTTCCTCCTGTGTTGATCACTCACATTTGGTACATAGCCCTTCTCTTCAACTAAATCAATACTTGTCCCTATCTATCTAACATTACTCCCTCCCCTCACCTCCCAACCCTGGTAACCAACGAAGGAAGTTTCCTTCCATATATAAACCTTTCCTTGACTTCTAACAATAACAGACTAATACAATATTTGTCCTTCTGTGATTGACTTATTTTACTCAGCAAAATGTCCGCCAAGTTCATCTACATTTTGCAGTGTTTTGCAGATTCTGCATTATTCTTTAGGGTTGCATAGTATTGCGTTGTGTGTATGTACCAACGTTTGGTTATCCATTCTTCTGTTGATGGGTACCTAGGTTGTTTCCAACTTTTGGCTATTGTAAATAGTGCTAGAATGAACATGTTGTTGTTGTTGTTATGTGCCATTGAGTCGGACCTGACTCATAGCAACCCCTCCTTGGGTTTCCGAGGCAGTATCACTATGGAAGTAGATTGCCCCATCTTCCTTCTGAGGAGTGGCTGGTAGGTTTGAACCACCAGCCTTCTGATTAGCAGTCAAGTGCCCTAGGCACTACACTACCAGAACTCCTAATGAACATGAGTGTGCATATATCTGTTCTTGTTCTGACTCTCACTTCTTTAGGATATATATACCTAGTAATGCAATGGCTGGGTCAAATTGTATATCGAATTCCAACTTTTTAAGGAATCGCCATACTGCTTTCCACAGTGGTTGTATCATTTGACAGTCCAGCAGTAGTGTATGAGAGTCCCCATCTCTCCATGTCCTCGACAGCATTTATTATTTTCTATCTTGTTGAACTTTGCTACTAGTGCTGGGGCAAGATGGTATCTCATTGTTGCTTTGATTTGCATCTCTCTAATAGTTAATGACTGTGAGCAGTTCTTCATCTGTTTGTTGGTTGCTTCAATATACTCTCTGGTGGAGTGTCTATTCATGTGTTCTGCCCATTTTTAATTGGATTATTTGTATTTTTGTTGTTGAGTTGTGGGAGTTTTCTGAAAATTCTAGAGATAAGTCCCTTGTCATATACATCCTTGTTGGATATTTTTTTCCCAATCTGTAGCATCTCTTTCTCTTCTTTTGGACAAGTTTTTGAAAGCACATAAAAATTTAAATTTTACTTTATCTTCTCCTGCTGCTGGTGATTTTGTATTATGCTGCTAGTCTATTATGCCATATAGTAGGGCCCCTAAATTTTCTTGAGGAACTTTATAGTTTCAGGTTTCACATTTAAGTCTTTGATCCATCTGGAGTTAGTTTTTGTGTGTGGCGTGAGGCACAGATCTTGTTTCATTTTTCTGCAAATGGATATCCAGTTTTGCCAGCACAATTTATTAAACAGACACTTTCTTCTCCATTTAATGGATTTTGGCCCTTTGTGGAAGATCAGCTGATCATAGGTTAACAGATCTATTTCTGGGTTCTCAATTCTATTCCATTCGTCTGTGTTTGTCATTGTACCAATACCAGGCAGTTTTGAAAGCTGGCTGTATGGTAGGTTTTGAGATCCTGCAGTGTGAGACCTCCTACTTTGCTTTTCTTCGATATTGCTTTACTTGTCCAAGATCTCTTTCTTTTCCATATAAAGTTAGTGATTTCTTTTTCCATACCCTTAAAGAATGTTGATGGCATCTAGACTGGGATTACATTGAATATATAGATTGCTTTGGGTAGAAGTGACATGTTCACAATGTTCTATCTTCCTATCCATGAGCATGGTCTGTTCTTCCATATATGTAGACCTGTTATGGTTTCTTAAAGTATTCTTTTATAGGTTTCTTTGTACAGGTTTTTTTTTTGTCCCTGGTAAGATTTATTCCCAAGTATTTTATTTCTTTGGTAGCTATTGTAAAAGGTATTGATTTACTTATTTCTTTTTCAGCAATCTCTTTGCAGGTGTAGAGGAATCCAACTGATTTTTGGTTGTTGATCTTGTATACTGCCACTACGCTAAATCTCTCAATTAGTTCTAGTAGATTTTTTATTGAGTCTCTTGGGTTTTCTAGGTATAGGATCATATCATCAGCAAATAGGGATAGTTTGACTTCTTCCTTAGAAATTTGGATGCTTTTGATTTTTCTTTCTTGGCTTATTGTCCTTGCTAAGACTTCCAATACAACATTGAATTGAAGTGGTGATAGAAGACATCCTTGTCTGGTTCCTGTTTGCAAGGGGAGTGGTTTCAGTTACTCTCCATTGAGAATAATGTTAGCTGTTGGTTTTGCATACATGATTTTTATTATGTTGAAGAATGTCCCTTCTATTCCTATTTTTCTGAGAGTTTTGATTGGGAATGGATGTTGGATTTTATCAAACGTCTTTTCTGCATCAATTGATATGATCATGTGGTTCTTTTCCTTTGTTTTATTTATGCGATGGATGACATTGATTGTTTTTCTAATGTTGAACCATCCTTGCATGCCTGATATGAATCACACTTGATTATAATGAACTATTTTCTGATACGTTGTTGGAGTCTATTGGCTAGGATTTTGTTGAAGATTTTTGCATCAATATTCATGAGGGATATTGGTCTGTAGTTTTCCTTTTGAGTGATATCTTTGCTTGGTTTTGCTATCAAGGTTATGTTTGCTTCATAAAATGAATTTGGGAGGATTTCATCCTTTTGTATGTTTTGGAATAGTTTGAGTAGGATTGGTGTCAGTTCTTCTGTGAATATTTGGTAGAGTTCTCCACTGAAATCATCTGGGTCAGGACTTTTTTTTTGTTGGTAATGTTTTTATAACTTGTTCAATTTCTTCTTTTGTTATGGATCTGTTCAACTTTTCCACCTCACTCTGTGTTAGTTTAGGTAAGTGATGTTTTTCCAGAAATCTGTCCATTTCTTCCAGATTTTCAAATTTGTTGGATTTCAGTTCTTCATTGTATCCTGGTATTATTCTTTTTATTTCAGTTGGTTCTGTTGTGATATTGCCCATTTTATTTCTTATTCATGTTCTTTGTATCCTCTCCATTTTCTTTGTTAAATTTTCCAGTGGTTTGTCAATTTCCAAAAACCAACTTCTAATCTTGTTGGTTTTTTCTATTGTCTTTGTATTTTCTGTTTCATTGATTTCTGATCGAATCTTTATTATTTCCTTTCTTCTGGTGACTTAAGACTTTTTTTTTTTCTGCTCTTTTTCTAATTGTTGGAATGCTGGGTTAAGGTGTTGATTTTGGCTTTTTTGTTTGTTTGTTTGTTTGTTTTGATGTGTCCATTTATTGCTATAAATTTGTCTCTGATCACTGCTTTTGTTGTGTTCCAAAGATTTTGGTAGGTTGTGTTTTCATTCTTGTTTGATTCAAGGATTTTTTTAATTTAATTTTGATTTCTTCTCTTACCCAGTCTTAAGGAGGGTGTTATTCAGTTTCCATGTGTTTACTCTTTTCCTGTTGATCTTCCTATTGTTCATTTCAAATTTGATAGCATTGTGATCTAAAAAGATGCTTTGCAGTATTTCAATGTTTTAAAATTTATTAAAACTTGCTTTATTGCCTAACATATGGTCTATCCTAGAGAAGGTTTCATGTGCACTAGAAAGAATGTATATTGTGCTGTTGGCGGGTGAAGATCTCTGTGGATGTCTCTAAGGCCAAGTTGGTGGATTGTATTGTTAACTCTCTGCACCTTTGTAGACTTTCTTTCCAGTTATTCTTTCATTGAAAATTATATTTAAGTTTCCCACTATGACTATGAACTCATTTATTTGTCTTTTTAACTCTTTTAAACTCTGATTTATACATTTTTGGCCCTTTCATTGGTTCCATAGATATTTAATACGGTTATATCTTCTCGTTCAATTGATACTTTAATCATTATATATTGTCCTTTCTTGTCTTTTACAGTGTTTTTTTTTTTTTTTGTTGTTGTTGCTGTCTTAAAGTCAATTTGATCAGAAATTAATATCGACAATTTTGCTCTTTTTTTATTCCATTTGCTTGATATCTCTTTTTCCAATTTTTGTGTTTTAGTTTATTTTTGTCTTTGTCTTTAAAATGTGTCTCTTGTGGACAGCATAATGATGGGTTATATTTTCTTATCCAGTTTGCAACTCTCCATCTCTTGAGTGCTTCATTTAATCCATTGACATCCAGTGGATTTATGGACAAGTGTGAATTGGTTGCTGTCATTTCCTTCTGTGTTTTCTACTGGTGTTCCTGGTTTCTATGTTCCATATAAATTTCTGTGCTGAGCTCATTATGTTTATTAATTTTGTTATCATTTTTTGTTGCTATTGTTCTAGTATTTGCTAAATATTTTTGCTTGTCCTCTTTTTTATTATGACATGAAGGTTTATCAATTTTTCTTTGAGGTTACCCTGTGATTTATATATTTCTCCCCAAGTTTAGAACAGTCCATTCTATATTGCAACTCTCTCGACTTCCTCACCAGTTCTGTTAGTACACTATTTTTCCCCTTTTTTGGTTTGTAGTTGTCCTTATTTGCCAATTGATGGTTCTGACTCCCTATTTACAATATTGTAAGCTTATTTTTCTTTGGATACTTCCAGAGCTGTGTTGGTTTCTGGGTTACGTCATTTTTTGTATTGATGGTCAGTTGTTGGGTGCTATTATTGGTTCTCTGTTCAAAGGACTCCCTTTAGTATATCTTGTAAGGTTGGTCTAGTTTAAACAAATTCCCTTAATTTCTGCTTATCTGGAAATTTCCTAATTTCACCATCATATTTGAGGGACAATTTTGCTGGGTATGTATTCTTGGCTTGAAAATACCTTCTTGCTTGCATGGTTTCTGCTGAGAAATCAGAGCTTATTCTTATTGGTTGTCTTTTGTAAGTAGCTTTTCATTTTCCCATGCTGCTTTCAGGATTCTTTCTTTGTCGTTGGTTTTGATGAGTTTGATGATGATATGTCTTGGTGATTTTCTTTTGAGGTCTATCCTGTTTGGGGTTCACTGGACTTCCTGAATGGATATATTCTCATCTTTATCATATCAGGGAAGTTCTCTTTAAGCAAATCTTGGCCAATTTTCTTAGTGGTTTCCTTTTTCTCTTCCTGTTCTGGAATTCCGATTACATGTAAGTTATTCTTTTTTTATAGTATACCACATTAACCTTAGGCTTTCTTCATTTTTGTTTTGTATTTGTCCATTATTTTTTAAGATCATACATTGGCCCTTTGGAAAATAAAGATTCACTGACAAATACTGCTTTTCCAAACAACCCCCCCAAAAAAAAAAAAGATTAAAAACCTCACTGCCTTAGAGTCTATTCTGACTCATAGCCACCTCCTTCAGGTTTCTGAGGCTGTAAATGTTTATGGGAGTAAGTTGCCCACTCTTCCTTCCAAGGAGTGGCTGTTGAGTGTAAACTTCCAACTTTCTGGTTAGCAGTCAATGCCTTAGACACTACACCACCAAAGCATATGGCAAATCAAAACCAAATCTACCACCATCTAGTCAATTCCAAACCATTTTGACCCTTTAGGACAGAGCAGAACTACCCTGTAGGGTTTCTAATGTTCTAAATTTTTATGGAAGTAGGCTGCCTCATCTGTCTCCCACAGAGCAGTTGGTGGATTCAAACAGCTGACTTTTGATTAGCTGCCACATGCTTTTACCACTATGCCACCATATCTCTTTTTCCAAATGGAGACACATTTTATTATACAGTATCAAAAAATAAATCTCACTAATATCACTGCTGATACCATCAGAACCTATAAGTTCATGGTGGCAATTACAAATATCCTTTTTTTTTTTTTTTTTTTTTTTGCTTAAATCTTAAATTTGATGACAGTCAACAAAATGTTGCTCACCTTGAAGTAACAGGATCAATTCATTCATTGTTGAGAATATGTCAAGAACATAGGCTTGAATAAAAGTTTATTTATAGTTGGTTTTTTAAGTAAAAGTGGAGTTCTAATAAAAATGTCAGAAGTTTAACTCCCAACATAAATGATCTTGCAAATGCTGTTTCTGGACACATGTATTTCAACAGAAGTGTTTTATCAGTAGTTCCATTTAGAAACACAATTACAAAAAGACATGTTGAGCATTAATGTTTACAGTTTTACTTCTTTATCAAGGACATTCTTAACTGAAACTGGATTTTATTTTATTTCTTTGTGAGATTGTGATACTGAAGAATAAAATTCTTACTAGTATAATTTGAAGGAGTACTGGCAGCACAAGGGTTACATGTTATACTGCTAACTAAAAGGTCAGTGTTTCAAAACCACCAGCTGCTTTGAGTGAAAAGACCTGGTGACCTGCTCTCATAAATATTACAGTCTAGGAAATCCTATGGGACATTTCTACACTGTTCTACAGGGTCACCATGAGTCAGAATTAACTTGACAACACAAAACAACAGTACAATTTGACTCCCTGGGCTTGATTTGTATTACAATGTAAGCAATAACCCCCACCTCCAAGCTAAGCTCCCAGTCTGACCAATGCAAATTTTAATAAAATGAACCATTGTATTTTTGACCTCACAAATACTCTGAAACCCTCTATGGGACCCCTCAGATTATCACAGGCAAACTTTGAGAAGTTCTGTATTAGAATATTTTTCATGCATTTTCTATTTCTATTGCTCTAATTCAATAACAAAATTTCCCTAAGAAATCTTTTATACATTTTCAAATATAAATTTACAACATCTCTTGCTAAGAGAAATCTGAGACACATCTGTATCATCTTCACAACACCATGTACTTTCACTTTGACATTCTCCTAAGAGTTGGAATTCATTATTAATTCATTATGTTGTTGAATTTTTCATTTTCTAAGAGATCAGTAGTCGTAAAATCAAATAACTACAGGTCCAGGGAGTCTGTGCATAAAATCAGGGGATTGGACCTTTGGTTGGTTAGAGGTAGTAGAACATAAAATAAAGAGTGCATGATGGTCTTTCAAAACCATTCATATTTTTTCCCCTAGTTGATCAGAACCCATAGAAATTCAGTCAAAACATATCTTCAAGGAAAATTCACACTCTACCTTGTATAAATCCAATTAGTCACCTGTTCTTCAGTCTTATGTATATGTTGTGTGTATACACACACACACACACATATACATATATATATATATATATACACACATATACATATATACATACATATATATATATATATGTGTGTGTGTGTGTGTGTGTGTGTGCGCGCTCTAGTGGCATAGAGTCTAAGGCATTTGATTGCTAACCAGAAGGCTGATAGTGCAAACCCACCATACACTCCAGAAGGCTGATAGTTCAAATCCACCAGACACTTCTTGGAAGTAAGACTGGACAATCTACTTCTGTAGAGATACCATCTCCAAAATGCAAGGAGGGGTCACTATAAGTTGGAGTCCACTTGACGACAGTGAGTTTATGTACATATACATATACGTACACACACACACACATGTTCATGAGGTACACTGATGTGCAATTTTCTGTTTGTATTAAAATCTATGTCCAGTTTTCATGTTAATTCAATGTTGGGTTCAGAAAGACTTGTAGTGTGGAACTAATTATTTCCTATTTTTGGCAAAAGAGTGTATAGGATAATTACTATTCAATATTAATTTTTCCTTAATTAGTTGCATGTTAAGTTATCTTGAGCAGAAATTTGTCCTTATAATAAGATTTAGAGGTTGTTATCTTCAAATCCAGAATTAATCACAATGTATATTTCATTTAGGATGAGTTTTGATAGTTTTATTTTTCTAAGAATTAATATATATTACATAAATTGTCAAATGTGTAGAATAAGGTTGTTTGTAATACTCCATTTTTGTTCTTTTTATTTTCTGGGAGATAATTAGCAAAGTTCTTTTTTTATATTGATTATTTGTTTCTTCTATTTTTTTTTTTTTAAATTTAAGCTTTGAGATCTTTCCTTGATACTCCTTTCCACATATATATATTTGTTGTTGTTGTTGTGTGCCGTCAAGTCAAACCCGACTCATAGCGACCCCTCCTTGGGTTTCCGAGGCAGTATCACTATGGAAGTAGGATTGCCCAACCTTCCTTCCGAGGAGTGGCTGGTGGGTTTGAACCACTAGCCGTCTGGTTAGCAGGCAAGTGTCTTAGCCACTATGCTACCAGAGCTCCTATATATATAGTTATGCTAAATAAAATAAATATAACATATCAAAAGTTGGGAACTGTTTATTATGTTTTTTCCCCCAAGAAAAATATTTATATGACCTTTATACAGTCATAGCCGAATAAGTTAATAATATACATAAAACAAGATCACAACATTTAAAGATTGAGCTCATAAAAATTAATTAATACCCAAATGTTCTAATCTCAAGGTTTTCTACCTTCTACACCAAAGGTTATACTATAAGCATAAATAAGTTTAATCCAAACTATGTATATGATTATATTCACTTCAAAGGAGCATTAGTGGCACAGTGGTTAAATGTTCAGCTGCTAACTTAAAGGTCAGTAATTCTAACCCATCCAGCAGCCCAGCAGCTCCAAGGACGAAAGTAGTGGCATTCTAACAGACTGGAAATTATCAAACAATATCATTAATATCACACATCTGTTAAACTGGGTTCTCTAGAGAAGCAAAACAAGTAAAACTTTCTGTGTGTGTATATATATATATATATATATATATATATATTTATTTATTTATATATGTATATGTATATATATATAGGGAGAGAGGGAAATTTATCTTAGGAAAATGGCTCACACCGTTATAGAAGCTGATGAGTCCCCAGTTCCTGGATCAAACGTTAAACTGGAGGCTTTCCCCAATTCACCTAGTTGCAAGGCCTGAGGAGCCCAAGGTGGGCTGGCAGTATACTGGTCGTTGCCTTCAGTGGATGGTGAATCAAAGATCATCAGGTAGGATGGTGGATTGTTCACTCAATGACAGTTGTAGGCAGCACAACAAGATCGACATCCACAGGAGATTCTCTCTTTTCTGAAGATGCCCATATATGTATTGGAAGCAGGTCACACCCCTAGGGAAATTCCCTTTCAATAGATTGCTGCTCAAAACAAATAAATCTGATCTCATCATGGGAATAACCACATCACAAATGCTTTAACCAGTCAGAATCATGATACAGCCAAATTGACACACACCCTCAATTATCACAACACACAAGTAAAATTTTGCTGCAAATAATTCACAAACAGTTGCAGTAGTATATTAACAGGGAACTTCCAGAAATTCAAGCTGCATTCAGAAGGTGGCATGGCATGAAGATTGTCATTGTTGATGTCAGATGTGTTGGCTGAAAGCAAAGAATATCAGACAATATTTAGCTGTGTTTTATTGACAATGCAAAGACATTCAACTGTGGATCATAACAAATTATGGATGACACTGAGAATAGTGGGAACAGCAGAGCACTTTATTGTGCTCTTGAAGAACCTGTATAAAAGAGGTTGTTAGTACAAAGTTTAAAATCAGGAAGGGTGTGCATCAGGGTTGTATCCTTCACCTTACATAGTCAATATGTATGATGAAAAAATAATCTGAGCATCTGGACTAGATGAAGAAGAACATGGCATGAGGATTGGAGGAAGACTCATTAACAACCTGTGATTTGTAAATGACACATTTCTTGCTGATTGAAGTGAAGAAGACTTGAAGCACTTACTGACTGAGATCAAAGATACAGTCTATTTTGGATATTTAAAGAGACAGAGCTCTCACAGATTTCTTGGGCTTAAGGACACATTCTGCTTTCCAGCAACCCCAAGGACACTCAGGGTCTGCAAGACTGAAAAGGTACAACATTCTTCTTGATACTACATCCTACACCTGCTTGGTGAACGGAAGTGGGGCCATCCCCACTCTCACCTACCTTCTGGGCCCACAGGAACTGCATCACAGTCTGGGTGCTCAGATGGAGCCTGGGTGCCCTACCCGGTCCTCCACAGATTTTTTTCTTTTATTTTTCCTTTTCATTCTTTTCATTTTTTTCTTGTTCACTTTCTTTTTCCTGGTGATGAGTTTGCTTGTATTTGTCCATTTCAAAACAACTAATATTATTAATACTTTTATTATTATTTTACTCTTCCCCTACCAGGTCCTAGTTTTCAGCACTTTTTCTTTTCCCTGTGCCTGGCTGAAATTCAGCCCACCCCCCAATTTAAGTCCCCCCCCCTTTTTTTTTTCTTATGACTAACACCATTTCTTGTTTTTCTTTTTGCATTCTTCCTATTTTTTTCTCCATTTATTATTCTCCTTCCCTACTTTTTTTTTCTTCTTACTGCCCTATCCCCAGATATTGAAGGTTAGCTTATTTTTTCTTCGTTTTTTTCCCTTTTCTCTTTTTTTGTTTACTGTTCCTGTGTGATTACATGGTGTGTTTTTCACCCATGGGCTTTTAGTTTTTTAATGGTTATTCAACTGTAATTTGTGTCTAACTGAGTGGGAGACAACAACAGTCCCAATAAGACACAACTATACCCACACCTCCCATGACTTCACTTACTGAGCGTGAGCCACTTCCTCCTCCACCAATGGAACAATGATAAGAAACCACCAAGAAGAGCCTGAACCACCCTTGGATGCTCATCACAAACAGTTAACAGAGATCTAAATACAACAACGTCATGATGCATCAGAAATAACAGACCATCACAGTATGCACAAAGAAGCAGGATAAAATGGTACAAGCAAGGGAGCAGGATACAGACCCAGAAAACATCCCTGAGGAAGAAGCAGAATTGTAACTCTCTGATAAGGAATTCAAAAGAATTATCTTTAGGTATCTTCAAAGGATTGAGAGACA
>NW_006921660.1:10886452-10887169 GCF_000298275.1 Orycteropus afer afer | reverse complement strand
TCAAATATGATGGTGAAATTAGGAGATTTCCAGATAAGCAGAAACTAAGGGAATTTGTTAAAACCAGACCAACCTTACAAGACAGCCTAAAGGGAATCCTTTGATCAGAGAACCAAAAATAGCAAATAACAACCAACTATTAATACACAAGATAACATAACCCAGAAACCAAAACTATGGATATATCCAAAGTAAAATGAGCTTACAAGATTGTAAAGAGGGAACCAGAGATCAATTCGCAAGTGAGGACAACTACAAACAAAAAGAGGGAAAAGACTGTGCAGTCACAGAATTTCTATATGGTGAGGAAGTTAAGAAAGTTGAAAGATAAAATAGAATGTTCTAAACCAGGTCATAAAATTATAAATCATAGGGTAACCTCAATGACAAATGATAAACCTTCACATCACAATAAAAAAGTGGACAAGCACAAATATTCAGCATATACTAAAATAACACCAACAAAGGAAATGATAACACAATTCATAAACATTACGAGCTCAGCACAGAAAATAATATGGAACAAAGAAACAAGGGACACCATGAAAAAACACATAACAAAATGACAGCTACAAATTCAAACTTATCAATAATCACCCTGAATATTAATGGATTAAATGCACCATTCAAGAGATGGAGAGTTGCAGATTGGGTAAGAAAACAAAACCCATAAATATGCTCCCTACAAGAGACAAACCTTAGAGATAATGACAAAAA
>NW_006921660.1:10883204-10884008 GCF_000298275.1 Orycteropus afer afer | reverse complement strand
TGACCTATAGTCAGCTGATCTTTGACAAAGGCCCAAAATCCATTAAATGGGGAAGAGAATGTTTGTTTAATAAATGGCACTGGCAAACCTGGAGATGCATTTGCAGAAAAATGAAACAAGATCTGTACCTCACACCACACACAAAAATGACCTCCAGATGGATCAAAGACTTAAATGTGAAACCTAAAACAATACAGTTCCTCAGGGAAAATCTAGGGGCAAATGTAAGGGCCCTAATACATGGCTTAAATAGACTACCAAGCATAATTCAAAATGCACAAAGAGCAGAAGAGAAACCACATGAATGGGATCTTCTAAAAATTAAATTTTTATGTGCTTCCAAAGACTTCTCCAAAAGAGTCAAAGGAGAACCTACAGATTGGAAAAAAATATTTGGTATTAGCATATCTGACAAGCGACTTATCTCTAGAATTTATAGAACACTCCAACACCTCAATAACAAGAAAAGATAAACAGTCCAATTAAAAAATGGCAGAAGACACGAATAGACACTTCACCAAAGAGGATTTTCAAGCGGCCAACAAACATATGAAGAAATGCTCATGATCATTAGTTATTAGAGAGATGCAAATCAAAACAATGAGATACCATCTTGCTCCAGCACTAGTAGCAACGTTCAACAAGACAGAAAACAACAAATGCTGACAAGGCTGTGGAGAGATTGGGACTCTCCTACACTGCTGGTGGAATTGTAAAATGGTACAACCATTGTGGAAAGCAGTATGGCAATTCCTTCAAAAGTTGGAATTAGAAATACCATTTGACCCAGCCATCCCATTACTA
>NW_006921660.1:10873229-10881184 GCF_000298275.1 Orycteropus afer afer | reverse complement strand
AGGAGAGTATGGAGGGATGGACACTGGGAAGAGGTAACTATGGGGAGGAAGTGGGAGGGGAGCTGTTGCATTGTGGTAAACTGTGGTCAATGACATGCGACAAAGTATATGTGAACTGCTGTATGGAAAGCAAATTTGCTCTGTAAATCTTCACCCAAATCACAATAAATAATAATAATAATAAAAAGATACAGTCTTCAGTATGAATTACATCTTGACATAAAGAAAACAAAAATCCACACAACTGGACCAATAAGAGCAACATCATGATAAATGGAGAAAGGATTGAAGTTGTCTGGGATTTTGCTTCATTTGGATGCAAAATCAACAATAATAGAAGTAGCAGTCAAAAAATCAGGTAGTGTATTGTATTGGGCATATAAGCTCCAAACAACAACTTTAAATTGTTAAGAAGTAAAGATATCACTTTGAAGACTGTGGTGTGCCTAAGCAAAGCCATCGCATTTTCAGTTTCCTCATAGGCATGAGTTCTTATTCACATGCTGGACAATGAATAAGGAAGATCCAAGAAGAACTGATGTCTTTGAATTATGGTGCTGGTGAAGAATACTGAGAAAAAAATTCAACTTCCAGAAGAATGAACAAATCTGTCCTGGAGGAAGTGCAGCCAGAATGCTCCTTGGAAGTGAGAATGGCCAGATTTCATCACATATATTTTGGTCATATTGTCAGAAGTGACCATTATCTGGAGAAAGACATCATAATTGGTAATGGAGAGGATCAGCAAAAAAGGCGAAGACCCTTGCTGTATACTAAATATATGATCCAAGGTCAAGAAATCATGGCTCGTGTTTGGTAGTGCCCTAGTAATTGGAAAATAAACAATATTAAGCTATTCCCTATTAATTTAGGTTGATATTTTGAGTGCATTATTTCAACAGAGTGTGAAAATCTTATGAATATCTACATTAAGAAAATTTCCAAATAAACATAAATAGAAATTGTAGTCAGCAAAGTTTTTTTTTTTTTTTTTAATTGGCATTATAGACTTATGAAATCAATGTGTGGAGGTGGGGGTTTTTGCATGAGATGCTAAAAAAAAGGTATAATATGCATGTTTGTGTAAGTATATGAAACACTGCACTTGAGATGGTAGATGCCCTTTGAAAGTGAGTTTAGATTATTTAAAATGTATGTTGCAAACTCTAAGGCAACCACTTAAAGGTGTTTTTTTTTTTAAATTTTGTTTTGTTTTTCAAAGTACAAAGTATACACCAAGAGAAGAAACAAAACAGCAGAATAACATGCTTAAGTAAAACCAGAGATGGAAGGGAAAAAAAAAAAAAGGAAGTAATAAGATTTAATGAATAATTCTAGGTCCTGGGACATTTTTCATTTAGTACAAATTTGTATATAAAAGGGAGGCATAGGTGGTTTAGTGGTGGGATTCTTGCCTTTCTACCTCACACATAGCTACTGCCTATATGTCACAAGAGGTTTATACCAGGACGCTGAACAGGTTTCAGCAGGGTTTCCAGGATAAGACAAAACAGAAAGGCTTGGTGATCTACTTCTGAATATTAGACAATGAGAACCCAATCACAGCAACCTGATCTGAAGCCAATCACAGGCTGGGCATTTTTTTCTTTTTTCCCCACTCTGCACAAGGTTATTACAAGCTAGTGGTCTACTCAAAAGCAGCTAACAAAAATGGTATAATAAAAGATTCATCCTCAAAACCAAAATAAAACCCAAACCCACTGTTATCAGGTTGAGTCTGACTTATAATGACCCCCTACTGTATTTCCAAGGTAGTAAATCTTTATGGAAATAAATTTCCCTATTTTCCTTCCTTGAAAGAGCTGGTTGGTTTGAACTCTCAACCTTCTGGTGAATAGTCAAATGGTGGATATCCTGTGCCACCTCAAAGGATTTATAAATTAAATACTTAAATAATTATAAAATCAAATTGAAGTCATTAAAATTAAAACATTTTGTATTTTTCTGCAAGCATCCTTTATAAAATGGACTATGAATATATCCACAATAAGCATGTTTATACAATTAATAACCACATTTAACAGGTTTATTTATGAACGTCTTAAAGAAAAACATGCTAAGTACATAAAGGCAAGTGTGTCACATATAGATGCAGAAGGATCTAGATATTGTTATTTTGTTCAATCTTGTATGTCAACACTATTAGGAATTCACCCAATATTCTGAGCTATATTTAGAGGTTAAAAGTTAGCACAGAAATTAGCACAGAAGAGAATGCAATTTATCAGAACAGAATATGATGTTTATAGACATAGATTGGTTACTACACTCTACACTTCCTTACTTTTTGATTTTTCTTTCAGAACAAAGAATCTGTTGAAAACGATGCATTAGAGGTCTCTGAGAATTGTACAATCTGTAAGTCTCAGGGAGGAAGCACATTCTTCTTCACTGAACTTTATCAAACAGAACTCTGAGGAATTGATAGAGAAAATATTTAGCTTGTACTTTTATCCCTCACACACAAAACAAAATAAAGGAGAAACAATATTCACCAAATATTCATTTGAAGAGAAAGATATATTATTAGTGTGCAACTATTATTCTAAGAATAGAATAGTAGATTTCTTTTCTTCAAACAACACAATGATTTTAAGTTAAAAGAAAGCAGGAAGAAATATATGAAGTACTCAAAGTCATGTGGTTTTACTCTCACACATCTTGTAAGAACTGAGTGATTTCTTAAAGCTTTCCCTACTGCAGGGGCCTCAAAATTAGAAATCAAAGAAAAAAATAAGATAAAATCACAAATTACTTAGTTATATGCTACTGTTTTCAAAATATCAGAGAGATTTTTTTTTCTTTTTAATGCCATTGACAATCTATTTAAATATGTATCTGCCTTCAAAAATTGAGATTACTAAGAGCAACTATGTCTACCAGACAAGTTTATTTAACATTTTTTTTGAGAATCAGAGATAAAAGCATTATTATAACTTTATAGTAAATATGTACAGACAGCAGAGTAAAGCTTTGAGGATAAGAATTTGGGGCTTGATTCCTGGTTGTGAAAAACTTTACACTGTCATCTCTTATCACTTTTGCATCTTAATGTAACAGTATATGTTAACTAGATACACTTTGATAAAATTCTACCATTGTTAAAAACATTTGAATGTTAAGTCACAAACCTGCAAATACAAGGAATATATATTTTTTAATTAACAGAGATTAGGTTAATATTATAAATTAAATTATTTATTTTACATCAAATTATCTTAAGCTACTATGATTTAGGGAGCTCTGGTAGCATAGTGGCTAAAAGCACTTGACTGCTCACCAGAAGGCTGGCAGTTCAAATCCACCACCCCTCCTCGGAAGGACGATGGGGCAATCCACTTCCGTAGTGATACTGCCTTGGAAACCCAAGGAGGGGTCGCTATGAGTTGGGTCTGACCCGTCGTCACATAACAAGAAGAACAACAACAATATAATTTAACATATATTAGTAATGTTATATAATACATTAACAAAGAGGATATTTTTTAAAATGTAAGCTAATAAACCTAAAGCTAATAAATACCAAAGAACATTTCTAGCTCTATAAAGTAGGATGAGGAAAAAAGTGACACAACTACACATTCACTTGGTCACAACTGGGGCCTGAGTTTTCTCACTTATATATCAGAATAGCATATTGACTAGATAATCACTTTTCTAACTCTACAAGAGATTTTATAACTAAAAGAGATACAATTATAAGAAACATGTACATGTCAATTTTGAAACCAGATTTTTTAAAATAAATGGGGCAATAAAAAGATAATCCCTAATAACTCAAAATTATTTTAGTTTAAGCAACATTAAGTCCACATAGGAGACAGCTACATACACAGAAGATTTTTTTTTGGAGAATATTCAGTTTATTTAAAAATTTATTGTAAATATTTACAGTGAGTTCCATCGAGCAAGTACTCAACAGGACTGCTCTGTTGTTCTGGTTCTTTCAAGTTTTCCACCTTTGACAGGATGTAGTCTTACCCTTCCTATCACTCCCTATTAGTGGAAAATATTTGAAATTTCCTTCTCTGAGAGTTTTCCACATCACACAGTTTTCATCTTTCACAGGTTCTACTATATAAAGAGTAAGTGAATGTTTACAGACAATATTATCAATTTCCAATATTAACCTATAAATACTTTGGAAATGTGAATAGAGAAGAAATGTATAAGGTCAAATGTCCACTGTTGAAATAGTCACCTTTTTTCTGAAAACAATCTGTAAAAAGTTTTTGTTTAAATAACTATAATAAATTTTATATTGCTTATGCCACCCACTCTTTCCTCCTTCTCTCCCCTTTTCTCCATTTTGCTAATTTTAATCTATTATTTTCCTAATTTTGGATTATAACAATTAGTCTTTTTTCTCCTCCTCCTCCTCTTTCTTCTCCACTTCCCCTCCTCTTCTTCTCAACTTCCCCTCCTCTTCTTCTCCCTCCTTTTCTGTCTTCTTGTTCTTCTTCACTTTGGTACGAATTTTATATGATTAATATGTTTTATAATTAAATAAATGGTAATGAAATTATAGTAAATAATTTAACCACCACCTATCTGCTAATTTGTTGTATGGTGGTGACTTGTGTGTTGATGTGATATTGGAAGCTATGCTATTCGCATTGCAAACATCAGCAGAGTTGTCTACAATGGACAAATTTCAGCAGTTTCCAAATTAAGACAGACTAAGAAGAAAGCCCTGCATCTACTTTAAGAAATTAGCCAGTCTTACGGACCACAACAAAACATTGTCAAACTTGACTGATTTAACATCGTCAGGAAGGATATGCTGGCAGAGGACTTCTGATTTAGTGAAGTAGATGCCTAGGGAGATTCTCAGTGACATGGACTGGTACACTATCCCCAGTGATAGATCCCAATTTACTGCCTATTATGATGATGAGACAAAACTGGGCAAAATTTCCTCTTGTTGTTATGAAAGGTTACCATGAAGTGGATGACAGCTATCTATCTATTTAAATATTTTAAACATCAGACAGACAAATATGACTGTCCAAGTCAGATTATTTACTAAAGAGCACAAAATGCAAAGGATTAAAATAATCATTTAGTAATATCAATAAATATTTCTGGTATGTGTGTGTGAGTGTGTGTTTACACATAGTAAAAGTCTAGAAAGGTGAAAAAAGAGGTTTGATGATCTGTGGTAAGAACAGAGGAATAAAGGAAATGAACACAAGGCACATTTCCCATATATATTAAAATAGTATTTAAATCTTTTATGATGATATCTATTTTATGTTAAAATTAACAAGAAAAACAAAGAGAACTGAAAGACATGTTTATAAATATTTTCAACTCTTTTATATGTTTTTTTAGAGAAATGGATTAAACATTGTAACTATTTTTAATTGAGGGAATATTGAGGGTTTAAAAAGAAGATAAATTATTTAAGTTCTTAATAGTACACAATTGATTCTGACTTGTAGAAACCCCATATGTACCAGAGAGAACTTTGTTTCATAGGGTTTTCAATGGATAATTTTTGGAAGTAGATAACCAGATCCTTTTTTCTCAGGCACCTACCTCCAGGTGTTCTCAAATCTCCCACCTTGTGGATAGCAGCCAAATATGTTAACTGCTTATACCTCCTAGGTGCTACACATATATCCTTTCTTAAATCTCTGTTTAACATAGATAGAAAGTAATATTATGGATTACATTTGCTATGAAACTCCATTTAATAGAATGCAATACGTGGTTTTCACATACATCTATTTATGGAATTTATCCTTGATCTGATTTTGCAGCTCGTGTTTAACAGATACATTATAGACAAAAATATCTTAACTCTAAAATATGTGAATTAATTTTCCTAAGACCACACAGATAGTAAGTACCAGAGAAAATCCTCCCTTTCAGAATCTGAGCTCTTCACTCAGTGCTATATGCCTGTTCACATATATATATATATATATATATATAGTCAATATATAGTCACATAATATATGCTATATTATGCTATGCTCCTGCTCAAGATCTAGCTACATAATGATCTAAAACTAGGGACAAGTTTGTGTTTCTTTAAATGCTCAGAAGAACTCTATATGGTTATAAAAAATGAACTAAAGAAAACTATATGCATTACATGGATAAATACTGATGAGTAACAGAAGTTAGATAAAGGATATTTATAGTATTACTGTAAGATTAGTCTATTGTGTTAAAATTAAGAATAGTGGCTACCCTTAGTAGTGAGTAGTAGGATGTGCATGTAACTGATGGGGACTTCTGATGTTTGATTTCAGATGGTTACATATGAATGTACATGTGGTGAAAAATTGAGTAAGATTTTTGTACCATTCTTTATGCTTGCTAGGCTTACAGGTGAGGAGAGACAATGCAGGGATGCGAGAGTAGCAGGCCGGAAGAGCAGGAGAAAGGGGATAAAAGCCTTGAACCCAGACAGAAGAGCAGTCAGCCCGAGGGTTACAGGTGAGGAGTGACAACGCAGGGATGACAGAGTAGCAGGCCGGAAGAGCAGGAGAAAGGGGATAAAAGCCTTGAACCCAGACAGAAGAGCAGTCAGCCCCAGGGTTACAGGTGAGGAGAGACAACTCAGGGATGCCTGAAGAAGCAGGCCAAAAGAGCAGGAGAAAGGGGATTAAAAGCCAGGAACCCAGACAGAGAAACAGTCAGCCATGTGTGGGTGACACGAGAGGTCTCCAACAGCAGGACAAACTTGCCTGTCGGTTTGTCCTACTTTGGTGACATGTAGAAGTAAGTTTTGAGGCTGAGCCTCTGGTGTTTAAAAACCAGAGAGATGCACCTGGTAAACAGGTAACAGCCCAGCTTATACACTGAGACAGACTAGGAAGAAGGAAGAGGCCGTCCACTTCTGAAAGAATTGGCCAGGGAAAACCTTATGAATAGCAAAGAAACACTGTTTCGTACATTACCATGCACCTTTAGGAATAGTCCGTTTAGGCTAAAAGTCTCTCAAAATAGGACTGGGAAAGAGTTGCAACATCTGAGTAAACCCAGCCTTACTCATATGGAAAACAGAAAGCTTTCGAGACCTTCATTTGCTGATGTGGCACCACTCAAATTGAAGAGAAACAGCCGCAGACATCCATTAATCATCGGAACATGGAATGTACTAAGTATGAATCTAGGAAAATTGGAAGTTGTCAAAAAGGAAATGGAACGCATAAAGATTGATATTCTCGGCATTAGTGAGCTGAAATGGACTGGTTTTGGCCATTTTGAATCAGACAACCATATGATCTACTATGCCGGGAATGACAGTTTGAAAAGGAATGGTGTGGCATTCATCATCACAAAGGATGTTTCAAGATCTGTCCTGAAGTACAATGCTGTCAGTGATAGGATCATATCCATATGCCTACAAGGAAGACCTGTTAATATGACTGTTATTCAAATTTATGCCCCAACCACCAAAGCCACAGATGAGGAAATTGAAGAATTTTATCAGCTTCTACAGTCTGAAATTGAGCAAACGTGCAATTAGGATGTGTTAATTATCACTGGTGACTGGAATGCAAAAGTTGGAAACCAAGAAGAATCACTGGTAGTTGGAAAATTTGGCCTTGGAGACAGAAATAATTCTGGAACTCTCATGGTAGAATTTTGCAAGACCAACAACTTGTTCATTGCAAGCACCTTTTTTCAACAACACAAACGGAGGCTGTACACGAGGACTTCACCAGATGGAACACACAGGAATCAGATTGATTACATCTGTGGCAAAAGGCGGTGGAAAAGCTCAATATCTACAGCCAAAACCAGGCCAGGAGCTGATTGTGGAACAGACCATCAACTGCTCATATGCAAATTCAACTTGAAGTTAAACACAATTCAAACAAGTCCAAGAGAGCCAAAGTATGATCTTGAATATATCCTTCCTTAATTTAGAGATCATCTAAAGAATAGATTTGATGCATTGAACACCAATGACC
>NW_006921660.1:10867562-10869585 GCF_000298275.1 Orycteropus afer afer | reverse complement strand
GAAGGATGTCATGCTTGGTAGGGTGGAGGGTCGACGAAAGAGGGGGAGGCCTTCAACGAGATGGATTGATACAGTGGCTGCAATGATGAGCTCAAGTATAGCAGGGATTGTGGGGCTGGCGCGGGATAGGGCAGTGTTTCTTTCTGCTGTGCATGGGGTCGCTAGAGTTGGAAACAACTCCACGGCGTTTAACAACAACAACAACATAGTTGAATTAAAAAAGAAAAATTGAACAGAATGGGAGAGTATATTTTCCTAATCTGATCAAGGAAATTATATTTTTTTCATTTGTTTGTTTTTGTTTTGTTTTGCTTTTTGCTTTTGTTTATTTCCAAGGAATTGTAGCTAACATTAATATGTTGTGATAACAAATACATATATTATCATCCTTTGTATTACTTTCTTATTAATTTTCACTTCATTTCATATAATTTTTTTTTTCTGTTTCCATTGGTTAAAAAGGAAAAATGTATTGAAAATGACAGAAGGCATATATCATAAATAATGACTGCGTACTTAAGAAATGTTTCAGACAAACTTGATGATAAATATTTTTATTTTTTTCTTTATCAATTTTGTTTCCAGAGATCCATGGATCCTGGAACAGGGGTTAATTCAGGCAAAATATGGTTCATATTTTCTTTATTTAACATCTCAAACTTCTCACTGAATATTGAGCAAAATAAAATCATTGAACATTGCCCCTTTGAATAGAACCTTGATAAAAGATATCTGTCCTAGATGTTTCTTTTACATATTATAATTTAAACTCTCAAAATACATCATCACAATTTTTATTTTTAGTACTTGTTACATTTTTCTTTGTATTGTTCTTTCCCCAAGTACTGTTCTCTGTCTAATTTCTTATAGCATAATCAAAGATTATAGTTCCTGGCAATTAGTAACTTTCAATAAATGTCTGTTGGCCACACTAGTGCTTCTGCTGTCAAATATAAAATATTTTTTATATTACTAAATTCTATTAGTAAAGCATCTCAAGCCATGTTCTTGAAGAAGTCTGATATGGCATCCTATTATAGTAATATAACATAGTGGCATCAAGCACTTTACAAATGAGAAAGTGGATGGATGGCATTTCTGGTAAGATCATGTTATTTACAGTTCTGTGACTTTAAACTTTTTTTTTTTTTTTTTTTTAAGTTTGTGGTATATTATCACTTGTGTTGGTAATTCCACTAATTGTCTTCTGGAAATCTTTCAAAACACTCAGTACAATATAATGGCATATTTCAAAATAATGAAACGGGACCTTAAGCAATGATTCCAATCCCACATTTATCATTCTATCAAAAAAGAGGAGTTAAGTGATCAGGTTTCATAGTTTACTCCATTCTCAAATTATCTAAAAACCAGAAAATGGGATGCTCCCCTGTGCTCAGGACCTGACAAGGAATTGTAGATTATCAGTTACTTCTAAAGCAAAGTACTTGGGCTTGACTAGATTAAGAAATGTTATCATTTGTCAAAATTATATAGAAACCAATATTTTATATTACAAACCTCAGTGCTATGAAAACCAATGATGGATTTTATCTCTGACTTTGGTTAAAAAAAAAAAGGAACTCTGCACATATAGTATATTTTTAATCACACACTACAACATAGAATCATTGGCTATTTTTATCATTTATACTATAACATTTAAAGTAAAATAAATAAATAAATAGGTAATTTATGTCTTCTTCACTGCTCAAAAAGAATAGTTCTTGTTTGAGGGCCAGAATCTAGCACTCAAGTAAAAGGAAGACTTAAATTTTTAATGCTGAATTTGGTTCATTTTGCTTACTGTGATGCAGAAAATATTTTGTTTTGTTTTTGTATTTATTTTGCTTCTTCTGGAATTATTTATCAATATTTCTGAGTTATCATTAATAACATTGTTTTCCACCTAAATCCTAAACCAAAGATTGATTCAGGAAGTGTAGTTGGGTGGTAGAGGATAGTTGGGCAAAAATTAGTATAATTTTAGATCTTTGTAAGGGATTTTGAACATTATATATAT
>NW_006921660.1:10866874-10867364 GCF_000298275.1 Orycteropus afer afer | reverse complement strand
TCAGTGGTGGGATTAGCAACTGAGGAGCTCCTGATTGTAAATGTTATCCCCTGGGTTATTTCTGTTGGGAGTGGCACAATGTAATGTTATGGGAGGTTCTCTCTCAGGTGCTTAGCGTTCTGATGTTATGATTGGCTAATTAGGCCACTCTGCCAAGCTCAAAAGGAAGCCTCCTAGAGGCAGAATCTCTCTGACTGCTGGTTGAGGAAGACATGCTGCCAAAAGAGACATGTGCACCTGAAAGAGACACATGCTGCTGGGAAGAGATGCAAGAGACATGCATTGCTGAGTGAGACACCAGGGGACAAGCACTGCTGGGAAAGAGACTGTGAGAGACTGTTGGCTGAGGGACGGTGGGCTGGGAGAGAGGCTGAGCATTTTTCCTGAACTCAAAATGTAGCCTGTGGTGCTTCCCTAATAAACCCCATAATCTGTGAGCTCTGTGTGGCCACTGCAGTGAATTATCAAACCCAGGAGAGAGGTGGTGGGT
>NW_006921660.1:10860015-10866624 GCF_000298275.1 Orycteropus afer afer | reverse complement strand
TATTTTTTTCAGAAATCATTCTAGGCCTGTCTTAGTTATGTGTTGCTGCTATAACAGAAATATCATGAGTGGTTGGCTGTGTCAGAGAGAAATTTATTTTCATACAGTTTAAGAGGCTAGAAGTCTAAAATCAGAGTGCCAAATCTAAGATAAAGCTTCCCCCCCTCTTTCTCTGTTGGCTCTGGGGGATGTTCTTCATCTCAATTTTTATTGCTTGACTTCTTAGTGAACTTCCTGTGAGATTATGTCTATCAACCCCCATCTCTGCTTGATCTATTTTTGTTTAATCTTTTATATATCTCAAAAGTGATTGACACTAATACTGTCTAATTAACTTAACAAAGAAAACCTATTCCCTAATAAGATTGTAAACACAAGTTATAAGTTATAACAAGTATGTTGTTGTTAAATGCCATCAAGTTGATTCCAACACATAGTGACCCAACATACAACACAAGGAACACTGCCTGGTCCTGCATCATCCTCACAAGTTTTGCTATGCTTGAGCCCATCATTGCAGCCACTGTGTCAGTACATCTTGTTGAGGGTTTTCCTTTCTTTCACTGACCCTCCACTTCGCCAAGCTTGATATTCTTCTCCAGGGACAAGCCACCCCCTGGTAACATGACAAATGACAAAGTCTGGCTGTTCTTCCTTCTAAGGAGCATTCCAGATGCATTTCTTCCAAGACAGATTTATTCATTCTTCTGGCAGTTCATCTTATATTCAATATTCTTTGCCAGCACCACAATTCAAATGAATTTTTTTTTTTCTTTGGTTTTCCTTTTTCATTTTCCAGCTTTCACAGGCATACAAGGTTATTGAAAATGTCATGGCTTGCAGTAGGAGCACTTTAGTCTTCAAAGTGACATTTTAACTTTTTCACACTTTTTTAAGAGGTTTTTGCAGCAGATTTGCCCAATATTATACATCATCTGATTTATTGACTGCTGTTCCCATGGGCTTTTATTGTGGACCCAAATAAAATGAAATTCCTGACAAGTTCAATCCTTTCTCCATTCATCATGATGTTGCTTATTGGTCCAGTTGTGAAGATTTTTGTTTTCTTTATGTTGAGAGGTAATCCATAATGAAGACTGCACTCTTTGATCACTAACAGTAAATACTTCATACTTCAAGTTTTCTTCACTTTCAGGAAGCAAGGTTGTGTCATCTGTATATTGCAGGTTGTTAGTGAGTGTTCCTCCAATCTTGATGCCACATTCATCTTCAGATACACAAAATGAGATGAAACATCAGCAAGCATTCATTAATAAGTGGAACATTGAATTACGAAGTATGAATCTAGCAAAATTTGAAGTTGTCAAAAATGAAATGAACACCAAAAGATTGATATCCTAAGCATTAGTGAAACCACAGGCATAGGACTTAGCATTTACAACACATATTTTGAGGGGACACAATTTAATCCATAACAACTTCCTACTATAAACAGTAAAAATTTCCCAGAAGTTATGTACACAGAAAAATTAACACATGCTTTATAACACTTAGGAAAATTAACATTGTCCAATGACTGTGTAAAAAAAAGGACTTGGTAATTCTTAACTTTAGTTGTTTATTTTTTTTCCCCATTTAAAATCCTCAATTATAGCAACTAACTGAAGTGGTTATTTCAAATGTTTAATTAGGTATTATTTATAAAAATAAAAAAAAACCTCTGTTGTTGTTGTTATGTGCCGTCGAGTCAAATCAGACCCAACTCACAGTGACCCCTCTTTGGGTTTCTGAGCCAGTATCCCTACAGAAGTAGATTGCCCAATCTTCCTTAAGAGGAGTGGCTAGTGGGTTTGAACCACCAACCTTTTGGTTAGTAGTCAAGTGCCTTAGGCGCTACGCCACCAGAGCTCCCACAAAACTCCTAGTTCATAAATTATAAAAGTTAATGAATGATGACTATTACTATAATTGACTCAAAAAAACATTTTATTTTAGTAAATATAATTTCATAGCATTCAAATTATAGATAATGTTAAGTTACAGTAAAAATTATTTTTCATGAAATAAGCAAAAATCAAAAAAGATGAATCTTATTCCGTACTGTCACAGGTATAACAGATTAAATATTGTTTTTGTTGTTGTTATGTTCTGTAGAGTCAGACCTGACTCATAGTTACCCATCCTTGGGTTTTTGAGGTGGTATCACTAGGGAAGTAGATTGGCCAATCTTCCTTCTGAGGAGTGGCTAGTGGGTTTGAACTGCCAGTCTTCTGGTTAGCAGTCAAGTGCCATTAAAACTATTGATGAGAAAAATATTTATACAAAAAAGAAAATAAGTCAAATGTATCTCTTTATTGAGAGGTTGTTGTTGTTATGTATCATTGAGTCATCTTCGACTCATAACAACCTTATGTACCATAGAACAAAACACTGCCTGATCCTATGCCAGCCTCATGATCACTACAATACCTGAGCCCATGACTGCAGCCACCATGTTAATTCATGTAGTTGAGGGCCTTCCCCTCTTTCGTTGACCCTCCATTTTACCAAGCATGACATCTTTCTCCAGAGAATGGTCCCTTCGTTCTCAATTGCAAGGAACTTTTGGGCTGCTCTTCTTCCAGGGCAGATTTGTTAGTTCTTTAAGCAGATCATGCTTTAAAGAATACTTTAGTATTCTTCACCAACACCACAATTCAAAAGCATCAACTCTTCTTCAGTCTTCCTTATTCATTGTCTTTATTGAGAGGAGTGGATTCCAAAACAGTATGACACTTCTTTTAAATATACACCTACACTTACAAAATAAAGAAGATTATCATTTAGTTATTGACTATTAAGTGATTCTTTTTGGTCATCTAAATTTCCCAAAGATTTAAAAATGGAGTTTATTAATTTATGAAAAATGCTTGCTTATATTTTGAAGTAAAATATTCACAGGAAATTAACCAGAATTAGAAGTATATATCTAAACTTAGTGGCTAAAAAGAAATAGAATGAAATGATTTGATTTTCACTTTATTTTATATTGCAGTCTCTTCTACACTAGACTTAAATAAAAATGGAAAATAATTATTTTTTTACTTTAATTATTTATATATAGGAAAAAGTTAATCTGCAAACTCACATGGACTCTTCAACCATTAATTGATCAATTTCATTTTAAGAGGCACTGTTTGGTAAAAGAGGTGGAGAGAATCAAGGTTTCAGATTTTCCTGAAGCTTACTTCCCATAGGAGAAATAACTTAAATCAACACATATGTTTATTAGTTAAGTTGTGAAGATTTTTGTTTTCTTTATGTTGAGAGGTAATCCATACTGAAGACTGCACTCTGACTTCATCAGTAAGTCCTTCAAGTTTTCTTCACTTTCAGCAAGCAAGGTTATGTTATCCATATTTCACAGGTTTTAATGAGTTTTTATCTGTGAGAAAATAGAGGAAGGAGATTCAGACTATGACTCAGCTAGAAGTTGTTTCTCAAGGAGCAAATATTAGATTTATACTAATAAATATGCATGGGGAATTGACAAGTAACCAGGTAGAAATAGTATGCAATATAATTTCAAGTTTAAAGCAGAGCATAAATAAAAAAAGTGAAAATATACATAGAAATAGAAGTAGATATAAGTACAAATACATGTTTCTTATTTATATCTTTTTATATGCTTCACTCTCCCTACCTCCCTCCTTCCACCCTCTCTCTTTCCCTCTCCTTCCCTTCCATTTTCCTTCCTTCCTTCTTTCCTTTGTCTAATAGCATTGCTTTCATTATGAAATGTCAAGTTTCTGTCATACACTGTCCTGACTTTATCAGATACAACATTGGGAAAAACAAACTAAATGCCTGGCTATAAGATATTTAGATTCTAGTAATAATAATGTAAATATAATGTATAATATCTGCCTATTTAAGGAGTCAAAATTATTAAAGAGAAGTTGCAACTAATAGATGATCCATAGTAAAGGAAGGCAAAATCAGAGACATTGAAGACTTGCTGTGTTTAAGGGAAAAAGGCAGTATTGTTTCAGTAACCACATAATACGGAGAGAGATGTAAGAGTTGAGATTACAGAGACAACCCACATAAGGTGTTATAATAATAAAATTATAACTTGAGTTATGTTCTGATTGGGCTAGTAGGCTTTGAAGGAATATAGTTGAATGGTATAACATAATTTTGCATTAAAAACATAATCCTTCATCTTCTATTGGGAAAATTTACTCTGAAAGAGCAAGAATAAAAGCATAATAACCAATTAGTAGTTCTTAGTATAGAGTAAGATATTGTTGTCTTGTACTAACATGAGGACAATGAAGTTAGAGGAAAGTGCTTGGATTCAGAGTATATTTTTAAATTCAGATCCACAGTACATTGTGATAGGTTGATTCCTTGGTTGTGAGGCAAAGAGAGGAGTCAGAGTTGATTCCATTTTTTTTTCTTTTGTATGTAAACAACTAGGAAAAAATAAAAACTTTTAATAATTTTTAGAAAGGGAAATATGAGAGGAAGGGCAGAGTTACTGGGGGTGTTAAAAAATGGAAATTCAGAATTACAGAAAGAGGAAATAATTAGAAAAACATGATAAATCAGGACAATTTTGTAAGTGCGTTGTCATACCATATTGAGAAATTTGGGAAATCATGAATGATTTTTATTGAGCCATAACCAGAACAGTATTTTAGAATACATTCTAAATAGTCGCATAAATGTCATGTAGTCAAAAGACAGAATTCAGAAGGAATAAAAGCAGGACATAAGAGAATGTTAAGACTTCTACTATGGTGGAAGGAGACCTCGTGGTGCAGTGGTTAAGTGCTGGGCTGCTGATCTGCTGTCATGAACCTTTCAGCCTAGAAAAGCGTACTCTGTCATAGAGGGCTATTTTGAACCAAAATTGACTCTATGGTGCCAAACAACAACAGCCTACTACCATGGAGACAAGCAACAAATTTATTCATTTAATTTTTCTTAAATAATTGCTATATGGAATATCCCATACTGTCTGCTCTTGGGCCAATTGAGATGAGTACAATTTGATTCTTCCATTCAAAAAACTTATAACTTTAAAAGATATTTGTTATTTTAGATAAATATTCTTTAAAATATATTGCCTTAATCTGGTCCTTTACCAAGAAACAGTGGTTTTCGTAAGTTAATAATTTTTATCAAGGCATAAGTTACTTATAATTCCATACAATGAATAGGTGATAATTAGTAATAGTAATACACACACACACACACACAAACACAACTCTCCTTCAGGAAAAAAAGAATCACTCATTTGAAATTAATGTAACACACAAATGAAGAATGAATTTGAGGTATCTTAAATAACTGAAATATATACAAATTAAAAAGTAATATAAAAATAAGAACCTAAATACTTATTTAAAAAAAAAGAATTAAAAATATCATCAGGCAATTTTCAAAAATGATAACAGTACTACAGGAACAATGAAGTTCTTAACACCTGTTACAAATAGAGCTGGTCAATACAACACTTTGAAGTGGAAAAGCCAGATATTTGTTGAGTATAGATACCCAAGGAGACAGAGAATGGCTTCTCTAAAAAGTCTGTCTACCTGAGCTAGTAAAAGGTTAAGATTTTTAAAGAAACATGCTAAGGGTTAGGAAGGCTTAAGGCATGCTGATAATTGTCTTCTTGTAATCATGATGAGTTGTCTTTTCCATGTGAACTTTTTGTTATTGTTCTGGTCAGTGATATAAAAGCAGCCTTTGTCAGAGTGGTTTTGCAAACTCTTGTAATTGTCTGGAAAGCATAACTCTAGAAGGAGTGGAGAAAGTGGGAGTGGGTACACTCAGGTTTCTCAGACTGCTAAGAATGTCTCTGTTTCCTCTTTATCTTAGTTGTTCTAACTTTGAAGATTCTTCTAAGAGTTATCTTGTCCCATACACCAGAGTGATTAGCTGAAACAGACCATGGGAGTAAGCTGTATGCTTAAAAGAACATGTAAGCAGAAAAACAAACCTAAAGAAATTATAGCCCATGAAAGGACAATATTCTATTTATGTAGAGGGAAGGAGAGGAGAAAGAAAAAAAATACAAAATTAATCTTTGTGATTAACATCGGTTTTAATCATAGCTGTTAGTTTGTTGTATTTCTGCACTTTCACAGCAAAAGGCTTCTCTGGTCCTTCAACACTAGACAGCTAGATAGCTACATTAAAAAAAAAAAAATAGAATCTAGATAGAATTGGAGATGACTCTATGACAGATAACATCTTACACAAAAAATTAACTGAAGAGGGATCATATTGCTGATTATATGATGTGACAACAAACTGTAGACATGTTTGACTTCACTGTTGCAGCCACTGTCAGTCCACCTCATTGAGGGTCTCCCTCTATTTCACTGACCCTCTTTTTACCAAGAAGGATGTCCTTCTCCAGGGAATCTTCCCTGCTGATAACTTGTCCAAAATACGTTGAGATGAAGTTCTGCCATCCTAGCTTCTAAGGAGTGTTCTGGTTGTACTTCTCACAAAAAAAAGATTTGTTCTTTCTGGCAGTCTATGGAAAGGTGATCCCACAGAATGTAGAATTTATAGAACAATATCATTAATATCACGTGCAAGTAAGATCTTACTGAAGATAATTCAGAAACGTTTGCAGCAGTATATTGA
>NW_006921660.1:10828807-10849635 GCF_000298275.1 Orycteropus afer afer | reverse complement strand
CTCACCTATTTAGCCATGTTGTAAGAAGGGACCATTCCCTGGAGAAGGATGTCATGCTTGGTAGGGTGGAGGGTCAATGAAAGAGGGGGAGTCCTTCAACGAGATGGATTGATACAGTGGCTGTGATGATGGGCTCAAGTATAGCAGGGATTGTGGGGCTGGTGCGGGATCTGGCAGTGTTTCGTTCTGCTGTGCATGGGGTCGCTATGAGTCGGAAACAACTCGACAGCACTTAACAACAACAACAACAACATGGTATATTCAATATTCTTTCTACACCCCAATTCAAATACATCAATTCTTCTTTGGTTTTCTTTATTCATTGTCAAGCTTCGACAAGCATATGAGGCAACTGAAATAGTAGATTTGCACAATGAAATGTATCGTTTGCTTTCTTGATTGCTGCTTCTGTGGGCATTGACTGTGAATTCAAGTAAAATGAAATCCTTGACAACTTCAATATTTTCTCCCTTTATCATGATGCTGTTTATTGGCCCAGTTGTGAAGGTTTTTGTTTTCTTTATATTGAGGTGTAATCCATACTGAAGCTTGTAGTCTTTGATCCTCATCAGTAAGTGCTTCAAATCTACTTTGCTTTCAGCAAGGAAGGTTGTGTTATCTGAATATTGCAGGTTATTAATTAATGTTCTTACAATCCTTATGCCACATTCTTCTTTATACTGGAAACCCTATGAGACAGTTCTACTCTGTCCTATAGGGTTGCCATGAGTCAGAACTGACTTGAAGGCAACAGTTTTTTGTTTTATTTTATTTTATTTTGCTTGCTCAGCATTTATTATATACACAATGATAAAATTCTGTATTTATCCTTTATCTTATTTTAAACCCCCTAGTCATCCCCGAAAAGAAGATTTGGCTATCACTCCCTAGAAATACCACCTTGGAAACCAAAGAGGGTATGCGATGAGTCAAGTTGACTTTATGACAGTGAGTTTGGGTTTTATTTATTTTTAGAATTATTTAATATGTATGTTCAATATGAACTGGAGGTATGGGCCTGGTTGGCAATTGTGTCCTATACCTGACACATAATACGTAATACATATTTGGATAGACCAAGCGAAAAAGAGATATATTATACAGCATAATATATAGACACATTATATAGAATTGTAAGTAGCCTTCAAATTAAAAATTATATAGTCAATAGGTCATAGTCTTGGATGCAAAAGAATACATAAGATCAATTTCAATACCCATCTGTGGTACCGCTTCCAATTTTTACTTAACACATGTAGTTTGGAGTTAAGAAGTCATTCAGTATTTAATGACTTTGGAAAGCAAAATATACATATATATTTTTAAAATTAGGTCTTCTAGGGGTTATGATAAGTGGTGAAGAAATTAACTTGTCCAGGATTTTATTATACTTGAATCAACAATCAATTTTCATTAAAGTAATGGTCAAGACTAAAAGAATGTGCTGCGTTGGAAACATATGCTGCAAGAGACCTCTTTAAAGTGTGAAAATGTAAAGATGTCACTTTGATGACTATTATGAACCTCATAATGATGAATGGTATGCATTCATTGTCACAAAGACTGTTTCAAGATGTTTCCTGAAGTACCATGCTGTCAGTGATAGGATAATATCCATATGCCTACAAGGAGCACCAGTTAATACTACTATATCCAAATTTGTGTACCAACCACCAAAGCCAAAGATGAGGATATTGAAGATTTCTACCAACTTCTGCAGTCTGAAATTGATCAAACATAAGATCAAGATGTGTTAATTATCACTGGTAACTGGAATGCAAAAGTTAGAAACAAAGAAGTGTTATAGGTAGTTGGAAAATATGGCCTCAGTGATAGAAACAATGCTGGAGATCACATGATAAAATTTTGCAAGATCAAAAACTTATGCATTGAAAATACTTGTTTTCAAAAACATAAGCAATGACTATACACTTGACTTCACTAGAGGGAATACAAAAGAATCAGATTGACTACATCTGTGTCAAGAGGCGATGGAGAAGTTTGATATATTTGGCCAAAACAAGGTCACGTGCTGATTGTGGAATAGACCATTAACTGCTCATATGCATATTCAAGATGAAGTTGAAGATAATTAAAACAAGTCCATGAGAGCCAAAGTATGAACTTGATAATTACCCTCTTGAATTTAGAGAACATTTAAAGAATAGATTTGATGCATTGAGCACCAATGACTGAAAACCAGAGGAATTGTGGGATAACATTAAGAACTTCATCCATGAAGAAAGCAAGAAGTCATTAAAAAGAAAAGAAAGGAAGAAAAGACCAAAATGAATGTCCAAAGAGACTCTGAAACTTGCCCTTGAGAGGAGAGTAGCTAAAGCAAATGAAAGAAATGACAAGATAAAAGAGCTGAATGGAAGATCTCAAACAGCAGCTTGAGAAGACAAAGTCATTACTATAATGAAATGGGCAAAGACCTGGAGTTAGAAAAACAAAAGGGAAGAACATGCTCAGCACATCTCAACTGAAAGAATGGAGGAAAAAAATAAGCCTCGAGTTGCAGTATTGAAAGATTCTTTGGGCAAAATATTGAATGATGCAGTAACATCAAAAGAAGATGGAAGGAATATACAGAATCACTTCACCAAAAAGCCTTGGTCAATGTTCATCCATTTCAGGAGATGACATATGATCAATAATCAATGGTATTGAAGGAAGAATTCAAAGCTGCACTGAGGGAAGTTGTGAAAAACAAGACTCCAGAAACTGACAGACTACCCATTGAGATGCTTCAACAAACGGATGACACACTGAAGGTACTCACTCAGCTATGCCAAGAGACTTGGAAGACAGCTACCTGGGCAATTGACTGGAAGAGAGCCATATTTGTACTTATTCCAAAGAAAGGTGATCCCATACAATGTGGAAATTATCAGACAATATCATTAGCATTGCAAACAAGTAAAATCTTAACTTGAAGATAATTTAAAAATGGTTGTGCAGTATATTGACAAAGAGCTTCCAGATAGGCAAGCTGGGTTCAGAAGAGAACATGGAACGAGGGAAATCATTGCTGATTTCAGATGGAAGTTAGCTGAAAGCAAAGAATACCAGAAAGATGTTTATTTATGTTTTATTGACTATGCAAAAGAATTCATTTGTGTGAAACATAACAAATTATTGAGAAGAATGGGAATTCCAGAACACTTGATTGTACTCTTGAGGAACCTGTATCTAGAGGCTGTCATTCAAACAGAACAAGGGGATACTTAAATGGTTCAAAATCAAGAAGGGAGTGTGTCAAGGTTGCATCCTTTCACTATACTTATTCAACTTGTATGTTGAGCAAATAATCCAAGAAACTGTATTAGATGAAGCATCAGGATTAGAGGAAGACTCCAACAATCTGAGATACACAAATGACACGATTTTGCTTGCTGAAAGTGAGGATGACTTGAAGAACTTACAGATGAAGATTAAAGACTACAGTCTGCAGTATGCATTACACCTCAATATAAAGAAAACAAAAATCCTCACAACGTTCCAATAAACAGCTTCATGGTGGATGGAGAAAATATTGAAGTTGTCAAAGATTTCATATTACTTGGCTGTATAATCAACATCAATGGAAGCAGCAGTCACCATATCAGATGAGATATTGCATTGGGCAAATCTGCTGCAAAGGACCTCCTTCAAGTGATGAAAAACAAAGGTGTCTCCTTGAAGACTAGTGTGCACCTAACCCAAATCATAGTATTTTCAATCACCTCTTATGCATATGAGAGCTGAACAATGAATAAGGAAGACCAAAGAAGAGTTGATGTTTTTGAGTTGTGGTGTTGGAGAAGAATGCTAAGAGTACCATGGTCTGCTCAAAGGACTAACCAATCTGTCTTTGAGGAAGTGCAGCTGGAATGCTCCTTGGAAGCCAGAATGGCCAGGCTTCATCTCATCTACTTTGATCATGTTGTCAGAAGGAACCACTCTCTGGAGAAGGATATTATGCTTGGCAAAGTGAAGGGTCAACAAAGAAGAGGAAGGCCCTTAATGAGATGGATTGATTCAGTGGCTGCAGTGATGGGAGTCAGGTTTAGCGAGGATCATGAAGCCGACACTGGACCAGGCAATGTTTCGTTCTGCTGTGCATAGGGTCACTATGATTTGGAGATGACTCTACAGCACCTAACAACAACAACTTTTGTCATGTCATCAGAAGGAACCATTCCCTGGAGGATATCATGCTTGGTAAAGTGGAGGGTCAGCAAGGAAGGGTCAGGCCCACAATGAGATGGATTGACACAGTGGCTGCAATGATGGGTTCAGGTTTAGGAAGGATCATGAAGCTGGCACAGGACAGGGAAGTGTTTCATTCTACTATACATAGGGTCTCTTTGAGTCAGAGACAAATTAACAGCACCTAACAACAACAACAACAACATGTACCTCACCCAAACCATGGTATGTTCAATTGCCTCATGTGCATGTGAAAGCTAGATATGGAAAACAGTAGAAATAATGCATTTGAACTTTGGCATTGGCAAAAATTATTGGAATACCCAGGACTGTCAAAGGAAAAATCAGGCTTGGAGGATGTGCAACCACATACTCCGTAGAACAGAAGATGGTAAGACTTCTTCTTGCTTCTTTTGCTCACATCACTAGGAAAGACCAATTCCTATAAAACAACATCATATTTGGTGTTGTAAAAAGAGTCAGCAAAAATGAACAATATAGTCCATGAAATGGATTGGCACATGATTGCAACAGTGGACTCAAATATATCAATGACTGTGAGAATGTCATAGGACTGGGCGATTTTCCGTTCTGTTATTCATAGGCTCATTATGAGTTAAAGCTGATTCAACAGCAACTATCAACAACAACAAAAGGGGAACAGGGATGTTAATTCACAATTACTGATCTAGTAAACAGTAATGCTTGCCATGAGGAAATCTTTCATATATATTCATGAATATAAATATTTCAGTACTGAGAATCTGAATTAAGCTGTAGATCTACTTCAGTAGAAGACAAAAGCAAACAATCTGTGAAAGCATATGCAATATATTTTGTTTTATGGTCTAGTTTACAAATTCCTGGTTCTTAGTAATGGATTCCAACTTAAAAGCATTATTTCAGTTAAAGGGAATATTTCCAAATTGCGTTTTTAAATTTGTCATGGCTACAGTATACAAAGGAAATAGCTTGAGCTATAAGTTTCTTTAAGTTTAAGAACCTAATTCACAATGATTAATTCTCTTTTTGATGATAGTATCTTTTGATTCATTTAACCTTCTACAAATCTAATTTTACATGTCTTTGAACTATTTATAGATGTCAATATTATGTGTAGGTTGAATCAGGAATACACCATTAAAATAGTACACTGGTGACTTGCGTATTCTTAAGTTAAATTGCAAGTAAGTTCTTAGCTAAACTGAGTTTTAAATGGGCCTTGAAGTTGTTTAAAGATAGATTCTTAAACAAGTGCCCTGGGTATAATAACCATAATATTACCTCCAGTGCACATCAGGCCTTTCTTCCATGGAGCATAAAATGCCTCACATATGCCATCAAATCTAGGAATGTGGACTTGTAAACAACTTTCCACTCAGTGAGGATGCTACTCTACTGTGGAGAAATCATCTTTTCCATAATAAATTTTTGAGAGGATCAGACTGAATAAAACAGAGAGAGAAAAATAGTTTCTTTATTAGAATTTTTTCTTTATTCTCTGCTGCATCGTCCATCTAAGAATGATCCAATAGATCATTTTTTACTGTGGAGATAATAGCTAAATTGACTCAAAATAGACAAACATGAAAATAGAGAAGTTCCTTTTGTAAATCCACATTAAAATATAAATCCCCCATTTTTTTTTCAGAAAGGACTGCCTATAAAGTGGTAGATTTTTACAGCATTATTTTTAAAGAACTGCATTAGCTATAAACAAAATAAACTATCCATGTCCTCATTCCTGATCTGTGACATTAGAGTAAGGAAAGACCACTTTTCACATCACTTCTATGAGGATTAAATGAGCCATTAAAACCTACTCTTAGAAGATATTGATATCTCAGTACTAAAATCAGCTATATATTAATACTTGAAATTTTATTAACAGGTGAGTATTAACATTATAGTATGACATTTTGAATGTCCACAATTTTCTGGATAATTTTTTAGTTCTTTTTAAAAAATGTATAAAATAGTTATGATTTAATGTTGATTATTTAAAACAGTTTTCTCTAATAGGATTAGTGTCTTACATAATTATATATCACATTTTTTTTAAAAAAAGTACTATGTATTTCAACTTGTATGTTTTACAAGTATAAAAAGTAAGACTTTTTTAATTTTAATTTTGAATGCTCACTGAGATATCAAGTATGATATTCTCTCATTATTTCCATTCAGAATAAAATCATTAATGTACTTATCATATATTTACACAAGTAATTCACATGCTATACTGTCTTTTGCCAACCATACAAATTATCCCATCTCCCACTATTTTGTTAATGTATTGTACCACACATTATATGTGTTAGTGTATTATTTACCTTGGCACACTGTTGAAAAAAAAAAAAAAATATATATATATATATATATATATATGATAGATACTCAGGGGTATTTAACTTTTAGTGATTTCATTTTGAAATTCACCAACTTCTTTATGAGAAAATATGTTTTGCTACTCCCTAAATGTCTATAAAATGAGATATTTTCAATGAGAGAAGTCTAACATTCCATTTTTCCTATCCAGAGCACAGTATCTTACAAATCGGTAGCAAATGCTGCACAGAAATCCCTAGGCATCCTAAAGACAGAAAAATTATGTAGGTAAACAGATAAATCTTTAGAACATTTGTCTTTATGGGAGCAACTCCTGCTGTTGGTCTCTAACCTGTAGGGCATTATTCTTCCCTAAATTGCCGCTGGTGTCCCACAGCTCAATGATAAATAGAAATCACTGGAAGAAATAGCACATTCTTCCACACAAAATTTCCAGGCAGAAACAAGCCTTTAAGAAAACTACATACATAAAATACTTTCCTTTCTATTGTAACATATTTCACCTTGGGTCTTTATGCAAAGTCATTTTCTTAGCTGTGCAATATTAATAATAATAATAACTTTGAGTGAATCATTAAGTAAAAGTATACACCAATATGACTTTAAAACTTAAACAAAATAGATGATTCTATATAATAAAATATTCATCATATGTAATGAGCGATCACAGATACAGTTATTCTTTTTCAAATCCATATTAATAAAATGTGTTATTGTTTGAAGTGGAAAGTTTCATTAATTATCCAATTGAAGTATTTTAAAAAAACTATATAAATTAACTTTTTTTTAAATAAGATACTTTGGTGAGAAACAAAGTTAATTATTTATGACTGTTTATATTGTGAAAGGGATCTCTGGTGGCATAATGCGTAAGGCATTTGACAGCTAACCAGAAGGTTGGCAGTTCAAACCCACCAGCCACTCCATGAAAGGAAGATTGGGCAATCTACTTCTGTAAAGATTTAACATATCGGAAACCAGAAGGGGGTCGCCATGAAACGGAATAGACTCAATGGCAGTGGGTTTGTTTTTGTCATTTTTTATTTTATTTTATTTTATTGTGAAGGCACTCTGATGGTACTGTGACTAAGGCATTCATCTATAACCAGATGTCAGTGGTTTGAACCTACCAGCTGCTCCATGACAGAAAGATGAAGTCGTCTGCTTCCATAAAGATTTACAGCCTTTGAAACTCTATGGGAGAGTTCTACTCTGTCCTGTAGTGTGTCTATGAGTCAAAATCAACTATGTATTTATTTTACAAATGAATTGAAGTTGGCAATAAAAAATCAAAATATAGACAGTTATTATTGCATATAAGTAAAATTTGGCTGAAGATAATTCAAACCTGTGGCAACAGTATATCGATAGAGTACTACCAGAAATTCAAACTAGATTCAGAAGAAGACATGGAATATGGGATAACAATGCTGATGGCAGATATATCTTGGCTTAAAGAAAAGAATACCAGAAAGATGTTTACCTGTGTTTTATTCACTATGAAAAGGCACTTCACTGTGTGGATTATAGCAAATTATGAATAACATCGAGAAGAATGGGAATTCCACAACATGTAACCATACTTGTGTGGAACATGACATGGACAAAGAGGCAGTCCTTGGAACAGAACAAAGGGACACTGCATGGTTTAAAACCAGGAAAGGTGTGTGTCAAGATTGTATACTTATTTAACCTGTATGCTGAGCAAATACTGAGAAACTGGATTATATGAAGAAGTATATGGCATTGGGACTGGAAGAAGACTTGTTAACAACCTCAAATATACAAATGGCACAACTTTGCTTGCTGAAAGTAAAGATAACTTGAAATACTTACTGATGAAGACCAAAGACTATAGCCTATACTATGGATTGAACCTCAAAATAAAGAAAACACAAATCCTCACAACTAGACCAATAAGCAACACTATAATATTGGAGAAAAGATTGTAGGTGTCAAGGATTTCATTTTATTTAGACCCACAATTAAGGCCCATTGAAGTCGCTGTAAAGAAATCAAATGACATATTGTACTCGGCAGATTGGCTGCAAAGGACTTCTTTAAAGTGTTAAAGAACAAAGATGTAATTTTGAAGATTAAGGTGCACCTGACCCAAACCATGGCATTTTCAATAGCCACATATGCATTTGAGAGCTGGACAATGAATAAAGGAAACCACAGAAGAATGGATGCATTTGACTGTGGTATTGACAAAGAATATTGAATACCATGGACTACTAGAAGGAAGAACAAATCTGTCTTTGAGGAAATAAAGCCAGAATGCTCCTTAGAAGCAAGAATGGTGAGATTTGGTCTCTGATATTTTGATCTTGTTGTTAGAAGGGATGAATGCCTGGAGAAGGATCTAAATCATACTTGGTAAATTGGAGTGTCAGTGAAAAAGGGAAAGACCCACAATGATATGGACTGACCCGGTGGCTGAATTATGGCATCAGGCAAGAAGACAATGGTGAGGATGATGCAGGACCAGGCAGTGTTTTGTTTAGTTGTGTGTAGTGTTTCTATGAGTTGGAACCAACTCCACAGCACCTAATAACATAGTAGAAGAATACAGTTTGGGACATTGTAAGGCTCTAGTTTTATGGAATTTTTTATGCTATTTGTTTTGTTTGTTTACATCAGTGTGTATGTGAGGTATTAATTGATAGTGTTGCTGTTGTTGTTGTTGCTGTTGTTAGGTGCCATCAAGCCGGCTCCAACTCATAACAAAACTATGTACAACAGAACAAAGCACTGCCTAAATCATCCTCACATCATTAATCCGTGCTGTATTTGAGCCCACTGTTGCAGCCCAAGTCAATTCATCTCACTGAGGATATTCCATTGATGACCCTCTACTTTACCAAGTATGATATCCTTCTCTAGGGAATGGTACCTTCTGACAATGTGATCAAAGTAGGAGAGACGAAGATTGGCCATTCTCGCTTCCAAGGAAGATTCAGGCTGCCCTTCTTCCAGCAAAGATTTGTTCCTTCTGGTAGTCCATGATATTTTCAGTGTTCTTCATCAACATCACAATTTAAAGCCATCTGTTTTTTGGTTTTTCTTATTTATTATCCAGATTTCACATGCATATGAAGCTATGGAAAATACATGATGTGGGTTAGGCCCACTTTAGTCTTCAGAGTGACATCTTTGCATCTTAACACTTTAAGGAGTCCTTTTGCAGCACATTTGCCAGTGCTGTACAAGATCTGATTTCTTGGCTGCCATTTCTGTAAATGTTGATTGTGGATTCAAGTAAAAGGAAATCCCTGACAACGTCAATCTTTTTTCCATTTATCGTGATGTTGCTTATTGGTCCAGTTGTGAGGATTTTCTTTCTTTTTTTTTTTTTCCCCCATTCTTTGCAACGTTATCCATAATTGGTTACAATCCAAAAAGTGGAATGATTTTGCATACTCCATAAAATACAGGTAAACATCTTTCTGGAATCTTTTTCTTTTAGCTAAGTTTCATCTGACTTCAGCAATGATATCCCTCATTTCATATCCTCTTTTGAATCCAGCTTGCATTTCTGAAAATTCCTTGTCAGAATACTTCTGCAACCATTTAATTATCTTCAGCAAAATCTTACTTGTATATGACATTAATTATAATGTTCGATAATTTGTTCATGTTGCATCACCTTTCTTTGGAATGAGCACAGACACTTATCTCTTCTAGTCAGTTGGTCAGGTTGCTCTCTTCCAAATTTCTTGGAATAAATGAGTAAGTGTCTGTAGCACTGCATCTATTTAGTGAAACATTTTAATGTCCTGTCAATTCCTGGAGCCTTGTTTTTCACAATTCAGTGAAAAACAGCTTGAACTTCTTCCTTCAATGTCATTGGTTCTACCTCCTGAAATAGTTGAATATTGAGCAATTCTTTTTGCTACAGTGACTCTATGTATTGGTTCCATCTTCTTTTGATACTTCTTACATAAATCAATTTTTTACCCATAGATTCCTTCAGTATTGCTACTGGAGGCTTGATTTTTTCTTTTTTTTTTTTTTTTTTGTCAGTTCATTCAGCTTAAGAAATGCTGAGTATGTTCTTCCCTTTTGGTTTTCTAACTCCAGGTCTTTGCACACTTCATTATAATACTTCACTTTGTCTTCTTGAGCTGTCTTTTGAAATTTCTGTTCAGCTCTTTCGCTTCATCATTTCTACCTCCCATTCAAGATTAATAGTAGGAAAGAAAAAAGACAGTGAAAGGATCATCAATAATCAATAAATCATCAATAAGTGTGATCTCATATTTAATATGCATCGTCACATCCAACCAATTATCAGTACATGACAGCTAAGCCCAAGAACACGAAAACATGCTTATAACTGAACAAGTTGGGTTTACTACTCCTTGCCGTGAAAGAAACCATATTTCTTTGGGAAATACTGGTTGTCTAAGTAAAAGTAAAAGAATTTGTGCTCGTGCTAGGTGGTTCTGCAAATGACTTGAGAAAGTAAAGATGTGCTTTGGATGGGATCAGTCAATAAGCAGGTATGATTGTGTATTTCCATGAATCTACCTAGCAGGTAGCAAGCATCAAAAGTACAGTTTTTTTTCCCCCTCTTTTTCACTTTTCAAGTACATTGAATTTAACAACAGACATGCTTAGCCATTCTGAATTTAAAATTAATTTTTAAATTACTGGGAGCTTTGGTGCCATAGTGCCTAAGGTACTTGACTGCTAACCAGAAGGCTGGCAGTTCAAACCCACCAGCCACTCCATAGAAGGAAGATTGGGCAATCTACTTCCACCGTGATACTGCCTTGGAAACCCAAGGAGGTGTCACTATGTGTTGGATCCAGCTGGACGGCAATGAGTTTTTTTTTTTTTTTTTTTTTCCCCCCAATTACTAATTTAGCCAGTAAAATAGCAAAATATTTTAGTTATTAGGGTTATATCCACCAACTCGTAGTGATATTAACTTAATACTTTTTACATAAATCTAAAAAACTGAATGTCCTTCCAATAATATTTACTGCTAACAAGAAGGCTGGAAGGTCAAACCCACCAACCACTCCTCGGAAGGAAGGTTGGGCAATCTACTTCCACAGTGATTGATACTGCCTCAATAACCCAAGGAGGGGTCATTACGAGTTGGGGCCAACTGGACGGCATATAACAACAACAACAACAGAGTAAAAAAAAAAAAAAAGCTTTTTTTTATCTTGATCACCAATTTTTGCATTTTAAAAGAAAACTGTCTGAAAGTCTTTGGGATATTGCAAGGTACATGGTCCATAAATGTAAATTATTTCCATTATATTTCATGTAGAATGAAAAAAACAAAAATTGGAGTTATTATTAGCATCTTTAGGATGATTTAATGCTTTATTAGTTAATCAAGTCACCTAAATGTCTATGCCATTTTCCTTAAAAAAAAATTGAACATTGATAATAATAATTCTCCTTCCAATCAAATGGTGTTTGGTAAGGATTAACTTAAACAAACTATATTTCAGATTGCAGCTATTATATCCCATTATACTACAATTTTCAGTGAATATGCTTTTATAATCCTATAGATCTTTAACTTGAAATGAGAAAGTATATATTGTAGATGATGATACATTTACATGTTAGATCACTGCTTATTGATGAAATAAGTCAACATTTAGAAAATAATTTAAAAATGGTGAAAGGAACATAAATATATATATAATAATTATTGAAGCTTAAAAGATTAAATATGCAACATTTTTGTGTTGTTAGATTTCATGAATATGAAACTTAATGTCTTCCTTCTCTTTTAGAAAATTTTAAGCTACTATTATTTCAAACCTTGCATCTTTCCATTCTTCCTTTCCTAAATTTGGTAAACAAACAAACAAAAAAAAATAGGATTATTTTAGTGCCTTTTTAAAATTTCCCTTCTTGCCTAAGGCATTTGACTGCTAACCAGAAGGCTGGTAGTTCAAAATTACCAGACACTCCTGGGAAGGATGATTGGACAATCTAATCTGCAGTGATACTGCCTCAGAAACCCAAGGAGTGTTGGCACTGAGTCGGATCTGACTTTGAAGGCAGTGATTTTTTTTTTTTTTTTTGGTCCATCTTTCTCAAAATCCATTGTTCACTCCTAATTCTATTTTTCATATTTCTTTAAAGATTTGTATTAATATATTTCTTAACTTTCTTAACTTCTCTCAGTGCTGTGTTTTGTATTGTAGAAAGTTAAACTGTACCCCTTTATACTGCTATGTAAATATAAAATCATATATTTAACCTATGCAAAGTTTAAGTGCTTTGTATTAGTTTTTTCCTTATTTAAACTTGTTTATCTATTAGACCATTTAATATGTAAAATGAACTTGGTAAGGATATAAAAGAGTCTAGTTTAATATCAAGGAGATCTGGTGACTCAGTTCCTACGGTGTTTGACTGCTAACTAGAGAGTGATGGCTGTTCAAACCTACCAGTTGCTCAGCAAAAGGAAGACGGGAAATCTACTTCATAAGCATTTACTCCACGATTTATTTGTCAGTTTGTCTCACTGTGGTGGCTTGTATGTTGCTGTGAGGTTGGAGGCTATGCCACAGACATTTAAAATACCAGCAGAGTCACCAATGGTGGACAGATTGAGCAAAGCTTCCAGACTAAGACAGAATCCAAAGAAGGAAGGGGCCATCCACTTTTCAAAGAATTGGACAGTGAAAATCTTATGAGTAGCACTGAAATATTGTCTGATATATTACTGGAAAACTTTGAAGAGCCCTGAAACATTGTACAATATAGTGCCAGAAGATGATCATTTCAGGTTGGAAGGCACTCACAATATGACTGGGGAAGAGGTGCCTCCACAGAGTAGAGCCAACCTTCATGATGGGGATGCAGTAAAGCTTTCAGAACCTCCATTTGCTGATGTGGCATGACTCAAAATGAAAAGAAACAGCTACAAACATCCATTAATAATTAAAACATGGACTGTATGAAGTATGAATCTAGGAAAATCTGAAGTTACCAAAAATGAAATGGAATGCATAAAGATTGATATCCTACGTATTAGTGAGCTGAAATGGACTGCTTTTGGCCATTTTGATCAGACAACCATATGACCTACTATGGTAGGAATGACAAATTGAGGAATGGCGTGGCATTCATTATCACAAAGAATGTTTCAAGATCTATCCTGAGTACAATGCTATCAGTGATAAGATAACTCTATACTCCTACAAAGCAGAGTAGTTAATACTACTATTATTCAAATCTATGCATCAACCACCAAAGCCAAACATGAGGAAATTGAAGATTTCTACCAAATTCTGCAGTATGAAATTGACCAAATGCACGATCAAGATGTGTTGATTATCATTGGTGATTGTAAGTCAAAAGTTGGAAATGAAGAAGAATCACTGATAATTGGGAAATATGTCCTTGGTGATAGAAATAATGCTGGAGATCACATGATAGAATTTTGCTTAGAAATTACTTATTAATTGCAAATATATTTTATCAACAACAAAAACAACAGCTATACACATGATCTTCACCAGATAGAGTACACAGGAATCAGATTGAGTACATTTGTGGAAAGAGGTGATGGAAAAGCTTAGTATCTTTATCCACAACAAGGCCAGGAACTGATTGTGGAACAGACTGTCAACTGCTCCTATGCACGTTCAAGTTGAAGATGAAGACAAAAACAAATCCATGAGAGCCAAAATATGATCTTGAATATATCCCTCTTGAATTTAGAGACCATCTAAAGAATATATTTGATGCATTGAACACCAATGACCAAAAACCAGATGGATTATGGGATGACATCAAGAACATCATCCATGGAGGAAGCAAATGGTCATTAAAAAGAAAGGAAGAAAAGACCAGAATGAATTCAGAAGAGACTCTGAAATTTTTCCTTGAACAGAGTAGCTAAAGCAAATGGAAGAAATGACAAGATGTTGTTGTTGTTGTTTTGCAGTCGAGTCGGCCCCGACTCATAGCGACCCCTCCTTGGGTTTCCGAGGCAGTATCACTATGGAAGTAGGATTGCCCAACCTTCCTTCTGAGGAGTGGCTGGTGGGTTTGAACTGCCAGCCTTCTGGTGAGCAGTCAAGTGCCTTAGGCACTATGCTACCAGAGCTCCTAAATGGCAAGATAGTAGAGCTAAATTGAAGATTCCAAAGAGCAGCTTGAAAAGACAAAGTCAGTTATTATAATGAAATGTGCAAAGACATGGAGTTGTAAAGCTGAAAGTGAAGCACATGCTCAGCATTTCTCATGCTGACAGAACTGAAGAGGAAATTTAAGCCTCGAATTGCAATATTGAAAGATTCTATGGGCAATATATTGAAAGATGCAGGAAACATCAAAAGAAGATGGACGGAATATACAGAGTCACTGTAACAAAAATAATTGGTCAGTGTTCATACATTTCAGGAGGTGGTATAACATCAAAAACTAATGGTATTGAAGGAAGAAGTCAAAGCTTCACTGAAGGAATTAGTGAAGAACAAGGTTCCAGGAATTGACAGAATATCCAGTGAGATGTTCCAACAAATGGATGCCACACTGGAGGCACTCACATGTTTATGCCAAGAAATGTGGAAGACAGCTACCTGGCCAACAGACTGGAAGAGGTCCATATTTGTACCCATTCTAAAGAAAGGTGATCCCACAATGTGAAAATTATTGAACAATGTCATTAATATCACACTCAAGTAAGATTTTGCTGAAGACAATTCAAAAATACTTGCAACAGTATATTGACAGAAAACTTCCAGAAATGCAACCTGGATTCAGAAGAGGATGTGGAACGTCAGATAGATGTTAGCTGAAAACAAAGAATACCAGAAAGAAGTGTACTATTGTTTTATTGACTATGCAAAAGCATTTAATTGTGTGGATCACAACAACATTGAGAGGAAGGAAGTTCCAGAACACTTAATTGTACTCATGAAGAACATGTACATAGGTCAGGAGGCTGTCATTTGAACAGAACCAGATGATACTGCATGATGTAAAATCAGGAAAGCAGTGCATCAGGGTTGTATCCTTCCACCATAGTTACTCAAAATATATGCTGAAAATATAATAAAAGAAGCTCGACTATATGAAGAAGAGTGAGGCATCAGGATTGGAGGAAGACTCATTAACAACCTAAGATATGCAGATGACATAATTTTGCTTACTGAAAGTGAGGATAACTTAAAGTACTTACTGATGAAGGTCAATGACCTCAGTTTGTAGTTTGGATTATATCTCAACATAAAGAAAATGAAAAACCCCACAACTAGACCAACAAGCAGCATCACAATAAATGGAGAAAAGATTGAAGTTGTTAAAGATTTCATATCACTTGTTTCCAAAATCACCACCAATAGAAGCAGCAGTCAAGACATCAGATGACATATTGACCTGGGCAAATATTTTGCAAAAGACCTCTTTCAAATATTGAAGAGTGAAGATGTCTCCTTGAAGAGTAACCCAAGCCTAACCCAAGCCATGATGTTATCAATCTCCTCTTATGTGAGAACTGGGCAATGAAGAAGAGTTTATGTTTTTGAGTTGTGGTGCTGGAGAAGAATATTGAAAGTACCATGGAGTAACAAAAGAACAAAGAAATCTGTCCTGGAAGAATTTCAGCCAGAATGTTCCTTGGAAGCAAGAATGGCCAGACATCATTTCACCTACTTTGGTCATGTGGTCAGAAAGGACCATTCACTGGAGAAGAATATCATGCTAGGAAAAGTGTGGGGGTCAACAAAAAAGGGAAAGGCCCTCAATGAGATGGACTGATGCAGTGGCTGCAATGATGGGCTCAGGTATAGCAATGATTGTGAGCTGGGCACAGGATGGACAGTGTTTTGTTCTGTTGCACATAGGGTCACTAGAAGTTGGAGCTGAATTGATGGCACATGACAACAACAAGAAGAAGGATTTAATGTCACAGAAATTTAATGGGGATCGTTATTAGTTAGAATCCACTCAATGGCAGTGGGTTTGGTTTGTTTTTATTAGTTTAATACATTCCAGCTTAATTGAAAATTAAAAAATAAATATATAGTACAATATTGTTACTGTTGTTGTTGTTGTTATGTGCTGTCAAGTTAGACCCGACTCATAGCGACCCCTCCTTGGGTTTCTCAGGCAGTATCACTACAGAAATAGATTGCCCCATATTCCTTCCGAGGAGTGGTTGGTGGGTTTGAACTTTTGGTTAGCAGTCACGTGCCTTAGGCACTACGCAACCAGAGCTCCTATTGTTACTATTGTTGTTGGTGTTGTTATTTGCCATTGAGTCAGCCCCGACTCCTAGCGACCCCTCCTTGGGTTTCTGAGGCAGTTATCACTACGGAAGTAGGATTGCCCAACCTTCCTTCCAAGGAGTGGCTGGTGGGTTTGAACCGCCAGCCTCCTGGTTAGCAGTCAAGTGCTGTTACTATTAGTTGCTGTTAAATCAGCTCCAACTCATGGCAACCTCATGTTTAACAGAACGAAAATTTGCTCAGTCCTGTTCCATCTTCATGATGGCTGGTATGTTTGAGTCCATTGTGGTTATTAGAGAAAAAGTGGAATTAATAATTAAATATTCAGAATGTTGCTTTAAAGTATTAGGAATAATTTTGGAACATTAAATATCATTTTGAAATCTAAAGCCTTATGATAATGCCATCTAATTATAAAAGAAAAAAAAGAAATTTTATGGAAATAGAAATATTAAAAATGAAATAAACACTAACAACTTCATGAATCTTTAAAGCATATAATTATTGATCATATGCAAAGATATTTTAAAAAAGGAACTATAAAAATTTTGATATGTCCTTAATGTATTTTCAATATGAAGACACTCCTTTTGGCTGACACAGAAGAATCTTTTCAATGATGATCTCCCAGTTATATTAATATAAAGTCATCAGTATTTCTCATTATGTATTGTGAATAGTATATTAAGAGTACTAGAGAAAGCCCAAAGTAGTGTATATAGGGTGACATAAAACAAATTCATTTTGAAAATCAGTTTTCTTTAATGTATTAACTTTTACATGCAGTCTTAATATGGATAGAAATTAAATGTGTAATGTGATAAGCAAACGTCCAAAGAAAACTACATTTTGTTCTATCCCTCATCTATGTTTAAAACAAATCTTTCTCTTGGTTCAGTATTTTTTCCTGGTGTGTAATCTATCTCAGAGAAGGTATAGAATGCTTCTTAGAAGCAAGAATGGCCAGATTTCATCTCATCTACTTTGGTCATGTTGTCAGAAGGGACCAGTCACTGGAGAAAGACATCATGGTCATTAAAGTACAGGTCAGTGAAAAAGAGAAAGATCTTCAATAAAATGAATTGATACAGTGGCTGCAATGAAGTACTCATGAATAGCAAGGATTACAAGGGTTATGTGGGACTGGGCAGTGTTTCTTTCTGTTATACATAGTGTTATTATGCATCAGAGCCAACTCGATGGCACGTAACAATACTAGCATGATGTATATCTTCCAAGGTTCCTTTTAGGTATCTACTTTACTTGGGCCTATCTGGTATTTCACCTCATTTTGTTCAGTCCAAGGTTGGAATCACAGACAAAACAGAAGACTTATGTAAGAGAGTACAGATTCTCTTTCTTCATAATATTTGGAGGGGAAACATGCTGAAAGTAAAAGATTAGTCATCAAAAAGCTTTTCCAGAACAAGAGCAAGATGGCGGACTAGGCACAAAGACTGCACAGACCCTCTTCAACAAAGAAGAGGGAAACCAATTAACACAGACACAGAATACAATCCTGGACCCTTGAGCCTTGAAGGGAAGGATATAGAAGTGACTCAACCCCAACTAGCAGAAGAATTTGTGTGAAAATACCAAAAAAGGAGACTTACAGAGCTGTGGTCTGGCAATGGTTCTGAGTGATCCTAATGGCACAGACAGCTTGGAGATTCCTGAGTGGTGGTAGGACTTAAGAATTAACCTAAAAATCACCCTGCTAGCCAGGGACTGCACGGAGGACAGTGCAAGGTGGTTGGGGAACAAATGGAGAAGGGGAAGAGAAAGGTGGGCTAAGCTGTGGACTTTTGCCGGTCTAGAGGTTGCCGCCATTTTGAAGGTTTAAAAAGCGGCTTGACTATTTTGGATATTTAAAGAGACAGCTCTCTCGCAGATTACTGGTGCTTATGAACATCTTCTGCTTTCCAGCAACCCCAAGGACACTCAGGACCTGCAAGACCGACAAGTTTTTTAAAGTTATTCAATTACAATTTGCGTCTAATTGAGTGGGAGACCACAACAGTCCCCATAAGACACAACTACACCCACACTTCCTACAACTTCACTTACTGAGCGAGAGCCACTGCCTCCTTCTCCACCAATGGGCCAACAATAAAAAACCACCAAGAAGAGGCAGAATCACCCTTGACTGCTCTTCACAAATAGTTAACAGAGATCTATATACAACAATGAAACGATGCCTCAGAGACAACAGACCATCACAGTCCACACAAAGAAGCAGGATAAAGTGGTAGAAACAAAGGAACACGATACAGACCCAGAACACATCCCTGAGGAAGAAGCAGCATTGGAACTCTCTGATGAGGAATTCAAAAGAATTATCTTTAGGTATCTTCAAAGGATTGAGAGACAGACAAAAGAAAACACAGAAAAACTTTAGAAGAATTTTGGAAGAAAATACAACAACAAAATGACAAAATAAATGAAAAATTAGAAAGGATTCAAAATCTACAGATAGAAATCCAAACGATTAATACTGAATTGTCAGAAATAGATAACACATTGGAAGGGCGAAGGAGTAGAATTGATGCAATGGAAGGCAGAATTAATGAGATTGAAGACAAATACCTAAATACTTCTTTGGAAAGAGATCAATCAGAAAAAAAAAAAAAATCAAAACAAAATGAAGAAAGCCTAAGATTCATGTAGGATACCATTAAAAGGAATAACTTTCATGCCATTGGAATTCCAGAACAGGAAGAGAAAAACAAAATCACTGAGAAAATTGTCCAATATTTGCTGGAGGAGAACTTCCCTGAAATGATGAAAGGTGAGAACATATTCATTCAAGAAGTCCAACAAACCCCAAACAGGATAGACCCCAAAAGAAAACCACCAAGACACATCATCATCAAACTCATCAAAACCAAAAACAAAGACAGGTTCCTGAAAGCCACATAGGAAAAACAAAAAGTTACCTACAAAGGACAACTAGTAAGAATAAACTCTGATTTCTCAGCAGAAACCATGCAAGTGAGAAGGAAATGGGATGGTATATATAAAACTTTAAAAGAGAAAAAATTTCAACCAAGAATTGTATACCCAGCAAAATTGTCCCTCAAATATGATGGAGAAATTAGGAGATTTCCAGATAAGCAGAAACTAAGGGAATTTGTTAAAACCAGACCAACCGTACAAGAGATACTAAAGGGAGTCCTTTGAACAGAGACCCCAAAATAGCAAATAAAAACCGACCATTAATACATGAGATGACATAACCCAGAAACCACAGCTATGGACATATCCAAAGTAAAATGAGCTTATAAGATTATAAACAGGGAACCAGAGACATCAATTGGCAAGTGAGGACAACTACAAACAAAAAGAGGGAAAAGACTGTGTAGTCACAGAACTTCTAAATGGTGAGGAAGTTAAGAGAGTTGCAAGATAGAATGGACTGTTGTAACAAGTTCTGTACCTCACACCATACAAAAAAATGAACTCCAGATGGAGCAAAGACTTATATGTGAAACCTAAAACTGTACAGTTCCTCAAGGAAAATCTAGGGGCAAATTTAAGGGCCCCTATTTATATATGGCATAAATAGACTATAGAATAGCCAAAAGACAGAAACAACCTAGGTGTCCATCAAATGAGGAATGGATAACCAAACTATGGTACATATACACAATGGGATACTATGCAACTCTAAAGAATAATACAGAATCTGCAAAACACCGCATAACGTGGATGAACTTGGAGGACATTATGCTGAGTGAAATAAGTCAATCACAAAAGGACAAATACTTTATTAGTCCATTACTGTAAAAGTTAAGGAAAGGTTTATCTATAGAAGGACATTTTCTTTGTTGTTTACCGGGGGTGGGGGGAGGGGAGGAAATACGATTAGATAGATAGTGATAAGTATTGATTTGGGTGAAGAGAAGGGCAATGTACCAAATGTGAGTGACCAGTATGGCAGCATTGAGGATGAGAAAGACATAAAGAGGTACATGGGAGATACAGACAACAAATATGAACCCTTTTGCACATACAGTACTGTGTTGTCAGTGAAGGCAAACATGGGTATATGGATGGACAGATGGGTGG
>NW_006921660.1:10821413-10827842 GCF_000298275.1 Orycteropus afer afer | reverse complement strand
GTGGTAAACTGTGGTCAATGTCATGAGACAAAGTATATGTAAACTGCTGTATGGAAAGTGAATTTGCTCTGTAAATCTTCACCCAAATCACAATAATTTAAAAAAAAAAAAAAAAAAAGCTTTTACATTTTTTATTGCCTTTTGCTAAAAATGGAATTTTCCATGTTATTACCTGGAAATAAGGAAGACTAAAAAAAGAATTAATGCATTTGAATTAGGGTGTTGTTGAAGTATATTGAATATGCCACAGACTGCCAGAAATATGAACAAATCTGTCTTGGTAGAAGTACAGCCAGAATGCTCCTTGGAAGTAAGGATGGTGAGATATTTTCTCTTGTACTTTGGTCATGTTAAAAGGAGTGATTGGTTCCTGGAGCAGGATATCATGTTTAATAAAGTAGAGAGTCATCAAAAAAAAGAAAGACCCTCAGCAACGTGAGGTGAAAGAGTGGCTGCAACAATGAACTCAAGCATAGCAGTGAGTGATGATGGTTTGGGACCAGGTGATATCTCATTCTGTTTTGGATAGGATTGCTATCAGTCTACAGCAGCATACCTGGAAATACTCAGATATGTGTTCAAGAAGTTTTACTATATGTATTCAACTCTTGGTTAAATGTTATATAGAATGTGTAGCTCTTCTCCAACTGTATCAACGAAAAAAATAAAATAGATTTCTGAATCTGAATGCTTCTCCTGTGATCTCTTTCATTGATATTTTCTCGCCACATGGGTTTCCTGTCTTTCTGAATAGCTTATATAGATGCAGTCACTAAGACTTTCTGATTCTTCCTCTTCCATTTTACTACTGGTTTTCTACATGATATCTTCATAGAGCACATGTTTTAGAGATTCTTTCATAATTAATTATATTCATTCTACCAAGATACCAAAACAGCTATGTTGTAGCAAATATAACTTACAGTCAATATTCCACTCAAAGTTAGTAAGTTTCAATTTCTATTATCATAGATTATTTTTTCCATTTTTTACTTTCACATAAACAGAAATATACAGTATACAATCTTTTGTAAATGGCTTTTTTTCTCACTGAACATAATGACTTTGAAATTGTACATGTTGTTACATGTACGTATAATTCATTCTTTTTTACTGATCTTAATAAACCTTATGAATTATCATTGTGTTATTATGAATAAAGCTACATTGAAAGTTTTAAAACACATCATTTGGTGGGTATAAGCACTAAATTCTATTTTATATATGCACAGAAATTTAATTGCTGACTTGTACTACAGCAGTGCCAGGGATCAGGTAAGGGGAGGGACTGAGGCCCTACCCCCAAGAAACAGGAAAGTGTGTGTGGGGGAAGAGAAGCCAGGGGATAACATAGCAGAGCAGCGCCAGGGATACAGGTAAGGGGAGGGACCCAAGCTCCACTCCCAAGAGGCAAGGATGTGGGGGGAGGGGGGGAAGCAGGGGGACGGCAGAGCAGAGCAACGCCAAGAATCCAGGTAAAGGGAGGTGGAGAGGTTTCCAACAGCTAAGGGAGTCAGTTTGTCATACTATGGTGGCTTGCATGTTGTTGTGACACTTGAGGTTGTGCCATCACTGTTTCAAATGCAAGCAGGGTTGTACATGGTGCAGAGATTTCAGTGAAGCTTACCAACTGAGACAAACTCAGAAAAAGGAAGGGGCTATCCACTTCTCATATAATTGGCCAGGGAAAACCTTATGAATCCAGAGAAATCCCATCTGATACATTACTGGTCAACTTTATAAATAGCACAGAAACATTATCCAATACAGTGCAAGAGGATGAGCCCTTAGGTCAGAAGGTTCTCAAAATATGACTGGAAAAGAGCTGTGTCATGAGAGTAGAATTAACTTTACTGATATGGATAAAGCAAAGTTTTTGAGACCTCCATTTTTTTGATGTGGCATAACTCAAATTGAGGGAAAACAGCTGCAAACATCCATTAATAATAAGAACATGGAATGTACAAAGAATGAATCTAGGAAAATTAAAAGTTGTCAAAAATGAAATGGAAAGCATAAAGATTGATATCCTAGGCATAAGTGAACTGAATTAGACCAATTTTGATCATTTTGAATCAGACCACCATATGACCTAGTATGCCGGAAATGACAGATTGAAGAGGAATGGCATGATGTTCACCATCACAAAAGATGTTTCAAGATCTGTCCTGAAGTACAATGCTGTCAGTGATAATAGCCATATGCCTACAAGGAAGACCAGTTAATACAACATGTTGTTGTTGTTATGTGCTGTCGAGTCTGACCCACTTATAGAGACTCCTCCTTGGGTTGCCAAGGCAGTATCACTATGGAAGTAGATTGCCCCATCTTCCTTCCAAGGAGTGGCTGGTGGGTTTGAACTGCCAGCCTTCTGATTAGTAGTCAAGTGCCTTAGGCACTATGCTACCACTATTATTCAAATTTATGAACAGACTACCAAAGCAAAATATGAGGAGATTGAAGAGTTTTACCAACTCCTACAGTCTAAATTAACCAAATGTGCAATCAAGATATGTTATTTATCACTGGTGACTGGAATCCAAAAGTTGGAGACAAAGAAGAATCACTTTGTTATGTTGTTGTTGTTATGTGCCGTCAAGTCAGCCCCGACTCATAGCAACCCCTCCTTGGGTTTCCGAGGCAGTATCACTACGGAAGTAGGATTGCCCAACCTTCCTTCCGAGGAGTGGCTGGTGGGTTTGAACTGCTAGCCATCCGGTTAGCAGGCAAGTGTCTTAGCCACTATGCTAGTTTGAAATTTTGGCTTTGGTGAGAGAAATAACACTAGAGATCGCATGATAGAATTTTGCAAGAGCAATGACTTATTCATTGCAAATACCTTTTACCAAAAACACAAATGACAGCTATACATGTGGACTTTGCTGGATTTAATACACAGGAATCAGATTGACTACATCTCTGGCAAGAAGAGATGGAAAAGGTCAATATCTTCAGCCAAAGCAAGCCCAGGAGCTGATTTTGGAACAGACCATCAACTGCTCAAATGCAAGTTCAACTTGAAGTTGAGTACAATTAAAACAAGTTCATGAGAGCCAAAATATGAACTTGAGTATATGCCTCCTCAATTTAGAGACCATCTGAAGAATATATTTGATGCGTTGAACACCAATGACCAAAAACCAGAAGAACTGTGGGATGACATCAAGAACATCATCCATGAAGAAAGCAAAAGGTCATTAAAAAGATGGAAAAAGAAGAGATCAAAATGGATGTCAGAAGAGACTCTGAAATGTTTCTTTGAGTGGAGAGTAGCTGAAGCAAATGGAAGAAATTACAAGATAAAAATGGAACAGAAAATTTCAAAGAGAAGCTCAAGTAGACAAAGCCAATTACTATAATGAAATGTGCAAAGATCTGGAGTTAGAAAACCAAAAGAGAATAACATGCTCAGCATTTTTCAAGCTGAAAGAACTGAGGAAAAAAATTTAAGCCTCAAGTTGTGATACTGAAGGATTCTATGTGCAAAATTTGAATGATGCAGGAAGCATCAAAAAAAGATGGAAGGAATACACAGAGTCACTGTACCAAAAATAACTGGTCGATGTTCATCCATTTCAGAAAGTGGCATATGATCAAGAATGAATGTATTGAAGGAAGAAGTTGAAGCTGCACTGAAGGAATTGCTGAAGAACAATGCTCCAGGAATTGACTGAATACCCAATTCCGTTTCAACAAACGGATGCCCCACTGGAGGCACTCACTTTGTTATGCCAAGAGATTTGGAAGACAGCTACCTGACCAACTGACTGAATGAGATCCATATTTGTACCCATTCCAAAGAAAAGTTATCAGACAGAATATGGAAATTATAGAACAATATCATTAATATAACATGCAAGTAAAATCTTACTGAAAATAATTCAAAAATGGTTGCAGCAGTATATTGACAGAGAAGTTCCAGAGGTGCAAGCTGGATTCAGAAGAGAACATGGACCAAGGAATATCATAGCTGTTGTCAGATGGATCTTGGCTCAAGGCAAAGAATACTAGAAAGATGTTTCCTTGTGTTTTATTGACTATGCAAAGGTATTAGATTGGGTGGATCATAACAAATTGTGGATAACTTTGAGAAGAATGGGAATTCCCAAACACTTGATTGTACTCATGAAGAACCAGTACATTGACCAGGAGGCTATCATTTGAAAAGAACAAGGGGACACTGCATGGTTTAAAATCAAGAAGAAGGTGTGTCAAGATTGTATTCTTTCACCATACTTATTCAATCTATATGCTGAGCAAATAATCTGAGAAACCGCACTATATGAAGAAGAACATGGCATCAAGATTGACAGAAGAATCATTAACAACCTGTGATACACTGATGACACAACTTAGCTTGTTGAATGTGAGGATGACTTGAAGCACTTACTAATGAATATTGAAGAATACAGTATGCAGTATGGATCACATCTCAATATAAAGAAAACAAAAATCCTCACAACTGTACCTATAAGCAACAGCATGATAAATGGAAAAAAGATTGAAGTTGTCAAAGACTTCACAATTCTTGATTCTTCATTTAATGCCAATGGAAGCAGCAGTAAGGACATTAGATAACGTACAGCACTGCACAAATCAGATGCAAAGGATCTCTTTCAAGTTCTGAAGAGCAAAGATATCTCCTTGAGGACTAAGGTGCACCTGATACAAGCCATGATATTTCCAATCACCTCATGTGCATGTGAGAACTGGACAATGACTAAGCAAGACCAGAGAAGAATCGATACTTTTGAATTGTGGTGTTGGCAAAGAATGCTGAAAGTACCATGGACTGCTAAAAGATCTAACAAATCTGTCCTGGAAAAAGTGCAGTCAGAATGCTCCTTGGAGGGGAGTATGGCCAGACTTCCTCTCATCTACTTTGGTCATGTTGTCAGAAGGGACCATTCCCTGGAGAAGGATGTCAAGCTTGGTAAGGTGGAGGGGCCACAAAAGAGAGGAAGGGCCTCAATGAAATGAGTTGACACAGTGGCTGCGGTGATGGGCTCAAGTATAACAGAAATTGTAGAGCTGGTGAGGGACCATGCGGTGTTTCATTCTGCTGTGCATGAGGTCGCTATGAGTTGCAGACGACTCAACAGCTCCTAACAACAACCACAACAACCGTATATATTAAGGTGGCCTTGTGTGTGCAGAGTATCACAGATCCATAGGGTTTTCAAGGGTGTTACCTTTTAGAAGGAGATCATCAAGTATGTTTCCCAAGACATCTCTGGGTGGGTTCAAATTTGCAGTCTTTCAGTTAGTAGTCAAGAGCTTCTCTATTTGTGCACCCAGGATCAACTCAATGGCAATTAATATCAACAACACTGTATGCATATATTCAAGAAAAGTAGATACTGCTAAAGAGTTTTCAAAGTTTCTATCCAAATTTAAACACTTACCATTAATATATGAGAATTTCAGTCATTCTGCATACTTACCAATGCTTGATATTCCTTGTTTCTTTAATAATAGCCAGCCACCAGTCACTCCTCAGAAGGAAGCTTGGGAAATCTACTTCTGTAGTGATACCACCTCGGCAACCCAAGGAGGGGTCGCTATGAGTTGAGTCCTACTCAACGGCACATAACAACAACAAAAGCAGGGATAGAAAGATATTTTATTGTAGCTGCAACAACATTTCCCACATGAATATTGATTTTGAGAAACTTTTCATTTGATATTGGCCTTTACTATTATTAAGGCTTTTTTGAGAATTGTCTGAGTGTTTTCTTTCACTTACTGATTTTCCTAGAATGATATTTCACGTGAAAGAGTAGTCTATTTTTAATGGAGTGTTACAATTACCATAAGTGAGTTTTAATATCAAGTACAGTGTATAGAAAATAATTTCAGATAAATATGTTAACTGGATACTCAAAACTGCTCAATTGTTTCATCTAGTATTTCAAGTAATAAAATTGTGTAAAATAAAACCCCTTAGTTTCAAATCCTTATGGCTGATACTCATGCCTGCATCTGTGATAAATATATGCTGAGAAATGGACATAAGAAAGTATTGCCAGACAAAATGAATGGTATTTATGCTCCAACTAAGTCATGAGTATTAATAAATTCTTGGAAATTACTGAATTATATTTAGTAAAAATGGGAAAATCTATACTGAATTAAATACCCTTATTCTTTTCTTTTTTTCTTTCTCCTAAACACTGGGTTCTCTTATTTCTATACTTTGGATTTTACCTCCAAGTTCTGTCTGAGAATAAAATTTAATACTAATCCAGTATTTATTTATTTCTCATTTCCAGCCTTTTAGGGGCATCAAGGAATTAATAAGAAATGTAGACGTGAGTTTTGAGGCTGAGCCTCTGGTGTTAAAACCCAGCGAGATGCACCTGGTGCATAGGTAACAGCCAGTTTATAGACTGAGACAGACTAGGAAGAAGGAAGAGGCCGTCCACTTCT
>NW_006921660.1:10817678-10818689 GCF_000298275.1 Orycteropus afer afer | reverse complement strand
TTTCGTTCTGCTGTGCATGGGGTCGCTATGAGTCGGAAACGACTCGACGGCACTTAACAACAACAACATAACAGCATATAAATTTAATAATAAAAATACAAAGCATGAGTATAATAATCAAATAATTTATTATGTATCTAAAATATGCGATAACTGAATATGACTAAAATTAATACTTTTTTAATATATTTAAGTATGTAGGAAATTTTTCCATAATGGCAAACTGAAAATAAAATCAGGAAAAAGTAGAACATATAAGGATTGCTCCTATTTGCTCAAATATTTAAATAGATTGTTAGCTGAAAAACATTTAAAGTATATAATAGTAGCATGTCTTGCATTAGAATTATTGATGATAGCCATTTTACTTGATATTTTGATTTATGTTCTATTTAATTCTATAGTAGATATGAATTGACTTAATAATCAAAACACTATGAAAGAAAATCAATCATTTTCTTCCTGATAATGTTTCCATTTCATGTAATTTTTTTTTCCTCTTTCTTCATCTCATGTTGCCAATTCTAAATGTCATTAGATTTCAAATACTGGGTATGTAAGTGATGTTATCTATGACAGATTGAAAACTGTACAAGATACTAGAGGTAAAATAAGAATAAAATATTCCTATTAAAGAAATTGTCTAACTTTTGGAAAAGTATGTGAGCAATTATATAAAATTATATACAAAATAATATATGAATGGTATAATAATATTTAGAATCATCATGCATGAGTTACATAGAAGTTAAGTTATCAGTTGTGGTGTGTGTATGTTGTTATTGTTGTTGTTAAGTGCCGTCAAGTCGTTTCCGACTCATAGCGACCCCATGAACAGCAGAACAAAACACTGCCCAATCCCACATCACCCCACAATCCCTGCTATACTTGAGCCCATCATCACAGCCACTGTGCCAATCCAACTCGTTGAAGGCCTTCCCATCTTTTGTCCACCCTACCAAGCATGACATCCTTCTCCAGGGAATGGTCCCTTCTGACAACATGACCAAA
>NW_006921660.1:10803283-10816885 GCF_000298275.1 Orycteropus afer afer | reverse complement strand
AAAACACAAGTAAACATCTTTCTGATATTCTTTGCCTTGAGCCAAGATCCATCTGACAACAGCTATGATATCCCTTGTTCCACATCCTCTTCTGAATCTGGCTTGAAGCTCTGGAAGTTCTCTGTCAATATACTGCTGCAAACGTTTCTGAATTATCTTCTGTAAAATCTTACTTGCGTGCGATCTTAATGATATTGTTCTCTAATTTCCACATTCTGTGGGATCACCTTTCTTTGGAATGGGCACAAATATGGACCTCTTCCAGTCAGTTGGCCAGGTAGCTGTCTTCCAAATCTCTTGGCATAACTGAGTGAGTGCCTCCAATGGGGCATCTGTTTGTTGAAATATCTGTTTGTTGAAAACCTTATGAATAGCAAAGAAACACTGCTTGGTGTGTGTATAGTGAGGAATATTTATAGTAAGAATTGATATTTGAAATGGTTCTTGAAGGATAAAGAATTGCCAGCCAAAGAAAAGGGCAAAGGGCATTACAACTAACAAGATCAAGATAAGTTCAGAAAAAGAAAGGTATAGTATAGTATAGCATGCTCAGAGAAATGGGAAAATAAATAATAAAATAAGAATGAAAAGCAGAAAATACATACACATCTGACTATTAAATATATACATATTCCTAGACAGGTATTGATTTTGGGCCAGAAAAAGGCAGTATAATAAAAGTGTGTGACCAACACAATATCACTAAGGAAAATGAAGACATGGAGAGGTGTATAATACATACAGACAATCAAGGTAAATACTATTACATACACAATACTGCATTATCAGTAATAGCAAACACTAATGTATGGGTGTATAAATGGGTGGGCATGCATGAAGATCAGGTACAAGTAGGTGAATGGGAATATACCTATGACTGCACATAGGTTGGGCACATGATATTTCTACATGTGTATTTGTATGTGCTATAAAAATGTCCATATTCTGTACAGAGCTAACGGGTGCAAAGTTAGGATAACATCTTAGCCACAACTAAGCACTTTGACGGAGTGAGTTGGTGGCACTACAGGCTCAGGATTATGGTCACAAAGGATATTAAGCTCAACTGGCACAACATAATACAAAAATAAATATTGTTCTACATCCTAATTTGGTAAGTAGCAACAAGGGTCTTAAAAGCTAGCTAGTAGCTATCTAATATGCAACTATTGGTTTCTTCTCATCCAGAATAAAGAAGAGGTAATAAAATCAAAGATACATGGAACCAATTTGTCCAAAGGACTAATGAACCATAAGAACCTCAGTCTGCATGATTTTGAGATCAAAAGAACTAGATGGTGTCAGGCTACCACTGCAAACCACTCAGAAAGGGATCAAAATTAGAGATCCTGGATAGAGTGGGAGAAAAATGCAGAAGTAAAAGAAAACATCAAAAAGACCAAGGTTACTGGTCAGATAGAGACTTAGGGAACCCCTGAGTCTATGGCCCCAAGTCACCCTTTGGGCCTGTAATTGACTTCATTCCCATGCTAACTTTCAGCTAAACATCAGACAGGCCTACATGAGCTGAGCAACTAACCAGGGAGATGCATTCTTTAGGAAAATCAGCCATGAAAGATCAGAAGGGCAGCACTGGCACAGGAAGAAACCTAGGGAGACAGGAATTCATAGACAATAGAACACAAGGTAAGGGTGACCACAAGGAGAAAGTGGAAGGAATGCTTTTACATTGTGGGTATTATAACTAGTGTCATAAAACGTGTATGAACTGTTGAATGTAAAACAAAACTGCTTTGTAAAATTTCACACAAATCACAATAAAAAGTTTAAAAATACATACATACATATAAACATGTATATGTACACCAGGAGCTCTGGTGGTACAGTAATTAAAACATTTGACTGCTAACCAACAGGTCAGCAGTTTGAACCCACAAACTGTCCTATGGGAGAAAGATTAGACAATCTGCTTCCTTAAAGATTTGTAGCCTTGGCAACCCTATGGAGCAGTTCTACTCTGTCCTATTGGGTTGCTATGAGTCAGAATCAACTCAATGGCAGTGGGTTGTTTTGGATATATATATGTGCATAATAAATGTAAATCTTGAAAAAATCATCTGGACACATTATTAAGTGTTCTGGTTACAAAGTGCCACTCTGTCAGGAATATACCATAAATGGGATGGCCTTAACAAACAGGAGTTTATTACTCTCACAGTTTGGAGGCTTTAAGTACAGGTTCAAAGTGCCACGCTCTAGGGCCTGTGTAAAAGCCCTTCAACCTTGAGCTTCAGCTATGCTCCTTGCTCCCAGCCCACTGAAGCTAGAGGCATCTCTTCACTCAGGCAGTTACTGGCTGCTGAGGCTAACAAGTCCAAGGTCGACAAATAAAAGGGCACAGTCCTGATGTTATCAAACCACATGGCAGGCCATTAATTCAAGTTCATTTTTAGTCCTAAGGTCAGCAGAGCATGTCAAGCTACTCAGCAATGACATGGCTACATGCAGGGTCCAAGCGTGTCATAGCTGGAGACCATTCCCAAGGCTTTTCCTTATATACAGGAAGCAGGCCACATCCCAAAGGCAGCTACTCAGCTGCTTGTGGTAGATCCCACCATGGAGTTGATTGCCAGTCTCATCATAGGCAATAACTACCACCAGCTGCCCAGCCACTCAACCAGGCCCTGCCAAGTTGACATACAAATTTAACTACCACAGTAAGAAAAGCTAATTGTACATAAGAATAAAGTGACAATGTCACATATATATGCAAGTGCAGAATCCCTGGGTGACACAGATGTTAAGAGTTCTTATACTGGACAAAAGGTTCGTGGTTCGAACACACACATGTTATCTGAAGACAAGCCTGGGACCTGCTTTCTGCTTCCAAATGGTGACAGTCTTGAAAACCCAGTGGTACCATTCTATCCTGCACACATGTGGTTGCCTTGAGTCCAAATCAACTCAATGGCAACTAACAACAGCAACAATCTATGTAAGTATATTTCATGCAATTATATAAAAATAAATAAACAATAGGAAATATACCTAAGATAGATTGGGTGTGACAGAGAGAAAAGAATAGTAAGGAAGCCCAAATTAAGTGACTCATTAAAATATGCTTTTGTAGTGAAAGATATTCATAAAATAATTCCAAGTACTGAAATTTATGATAATTGAGTTGCAATGAAAAGTTAATGAAAATATTATTTTATAGTTTTGATAAATTACCAAAATAAAATTAAAATATTTTCTGCCCTGGTTCAATGCTTGTAAAATAAAGTAAAGCGTGTTGTGGAAGGAAAGTTCTAGTCCACCCATCTGTGTGTCTGTCAGTCTCTATCTGTCCATCCACACATTCAATAACAGTTTGAGGATTTTTAAAATTTAAACCAGAAATACTTGCATAAATTTTGTGTTTCGATGAAATAAAAACTCAATGAAGAACTTCACTGTATTTCTGCTTATGAAAAATAAATTTGTCATTACTTAGATACAGTTTTTTTGCATTTTTTATCAGCTCATTTCTTTGCATTTTCTACCAGATAGATATATCCTCAAATTGCTTAGTGCATTCCCATTATAGTTGCCAAATATGTTATCATTATTTTTCTTATAAAAATGGGAAAAGTTTTGATAATTGGTTGTTTGGGTTACCAAATGTTGCTATAACAAAAACTACCACAAGTGGGTGGCTTCAAAGAACAGAAATTTATTTTCTAACTGTTCACAAGTCCAAACTAAGGGTGTGCCTGGAAGGACAGAGTGATTGTTTATCTAATCAAGCTTCTAGTTACTGGCATTCCTTAAGGAGCTCTGGTGGTGTAGTGGTGTAATCATTACAGCACTTGGCTGTTAACAAAAGTCACTGGTTCAAACACAATATCCCCTCCTTGGAAGATAAGGCAGTCTGCTTTCATAAAGATTTACAGCCTTGGAAACTCAATGTGGGTTGCTATGAGTTGTAATCAACTTAATGACAGTGAGTTTGATTTTTGGTTTTGGTTTAATTGGCATTCTTTGGAGTTCTAGGGCTTGTAGATGTATCAGCTGTGTGGATCTACCTTCATACAGTCTTTCCCCTGTTGGTGTCCCTCTGACTGTTCTTTTTTTACAACTCAATAGTGATTAATTAGCTTTTGGACATAACCTGCTATTGCTTCATTAACATAACAAAGTACATTACCTATTGTTAAAAAGGATCAATTTCTTAGATACAGGGGCAGGACATCAATACGTATTTTTGGGACAATATTAAATTCTTAACATTGATCAATTTATTTGCATTGATTTGTTGGATTGACCTTTTACAAATGAACTTATACTTGTTTACACTGAATTGCTATCTCAAACATCAATATGTGTTTTTTCTCCTATTCTAAATTAAATAAAATTCAGTAATTTGAAGTAGATAGGAAAATTGTCTTTATTATTTGATTAAAGCATTACATCTGTAATTATTTAAGACAAACTGGCATCTAACAGTAACAACCATGACATATGAAGTGGAATTTCTTTTCATATGCTTATTGCTATTTGGATATTTTCTTTAGTTAAATTGTTGACATATGTTTCCTATCATTTTATTGAGTAGCTTGTTTTCTTATTTTTGAATCTTAGGAATTCTTTCCATATTTTGAATCCAAGTCCTTTATCAGATATGTTTTGCAGATATTTTATCTCAGTCTATGGCTTCTATTTTCATTCTCTTAACAGCATCTATCACAGAGTAGTTTTTAAATTCAATGAGGTCTGTGATAGTTAAGGGAGCTCTGGTGGTGTATAGCCTAAGGCATTTGATGGCTAACCAATTCAAACCCACTCGCCACTCCCGGAAAGAATGTTTGGGCAATCTACTTGTGTAGTGATGCTGCCTCAGAAACCCAAGGAGGGGTCGATAAGAGTTGGACCCAACTTGATGACAGGGAGTTTCATTTTCTGTTTTTTTAGATTTCTTTATGCATACACTGTTTAGTTATTGTAACTCCTTTAAAGAAAATTTGCCTTATTAAATTTTGGCCTTTTTTTATTTAAAAAAAAAAGAAATATATACACTGCTAACTAGAAGGCTGGAGTTTCAAACCCACCAGCCACTCCTTGGAAGGAAGGTTGGGCAATCTACTTCCTTAGTGATACTGCCTTGGAAATCCAAGGAGGGGTCGCTATGCATCAGTCCGTTTCAATGGCACACAACAAAAACAAACAACACATGCATATAACCAAACAAAAACCAAACCCACTGCCATTAAGTAAACTCTGCCTCATAGAGACTCCTATTAGGTTTCCAAGTCTATGAAGTTTTAGGGAAGTAGATTGCCTCATCTTCTAGCCACAGAGCAGCTGGTGGGTTTGAACCTTCTAGTTATCAGACAAATGCCTTAGGCTCTACGCCACCAGAACTCCTTTTATACATGCATATGTATATGTTCAATTATGACTTTGACTTTACAACTCGAACTTTTGACATGTAGTGTTTTATTGTTGTTGTGGTGGTGGTGGTTGTTATTGTTTCATTCTCTTTCTCTCTTTTTTTTCTTTTCCCTAAATTGCAATATATTTTATTGACTAAAGGAGTTCTGGTGGCTTGGTGAATAAAGCATTTGCCTACTAACCAGAATATTGGCAGTTCAAACCCACCAACCACTCAACAGAAGAAGATGGGACAATCTACTTCCATAAAGATTTACCAGTTCAGAAACCCAAAATGGGTAGCTGAAAGTTGGAATTGATAAAGAGGCAGTGAGGTTATTTATTTATTTATTTATTTATTTATTTATTTATTTATTTAATATGTAACTTAGTGATGCTTTAAATGATCAATTTTGTAAGGAGTTATTATTATTATTTTTGCTGATTTACATGTTATTTTCATTGTGGACAGTCAGTTAATATAATCTATATATTGTTTCTCTTCCTTTACAATTATCTGGGTTTAACGCTTAATGTACAGGCTTATCAGTCATGGACTTTTTGTTTGTTTGTTTGCTTGTTTTTAATGTTTCTTGTGCTCATTCCACAAATATTTAATGCCATGTTCTATGTTTTTTATTTTTTTCCTCAGAACATTTTAGCTCATTTCCCTCTTCAACATGCTTCAATTTTATTGATTTTCAAATTTAGTTGATATATCACTTACTGTTTCTGTGTAATAGATCAACTAAATATGACAATCAACTGGAGCTCTGGTAGCTTAGTGTCTAAGACACTTGACTGCTAACCAGAAGGCTGGTGGTTCAAACCCACCAGCCACTCCTGGGAAGGAAGATGGGACAATCTACTTCCATAGTGATACTGCCTTGGAAACCCAAGGAGGGGTAGCTATGAGTTGGGTTCAACTCAACGGCACATAACAACAACAACATCACTTACTGAGAAAAGTATGTTGTTTAACAACATTTGTTGATTTACCTGTATATATTTGTTTCATAAAAACTGACACTACCTTCCTCAAAAGGTTGCCACTGATATTTTCAGATTCTAGGACAAAGTAGCAGGTCTTACATCAAACCTAGTATAGTACTTAAGGCAATTGACTGCTAACCAGAAGGCTGGGAGTTAAAACCCATCAGCTATTCCTTCGAAGGAAGGTTGGGCAATTTACTTCTGTAGTGAAACTACCTTGGAAACCCAACGAGGGGTTGCTATGAGTCGGGTCCAACTCATTGGCACATAACAACAACAACAAATATTTGAAGTGTATAAATTTAACAGTTGTATAGTGTATTTTCTCTTTCTATCTTAACAGATATTATATTCTTAATGATGTGGAAGGCCAGAGACTGATTCTTGGCTCCTTGAATTTTCTTGCTGGAAAGAAGTAGCATGAGCACGGCCATACTCTGGCCTCTGTCTCCCTTCTAACTTTGCCCTTAGCTTCTTGGTCCACCACTGTGACCTTACCACAGCTCACACAACATAGTATCCACCTCAACCATCACTTTTGTCATGGTGTGCCCTCCAAAGTATTAAGTAGGTAAAGAGTCCACTCAGTCTTGGAAATATGGTATAAAGAAGGTACATTTGGTGTGTGGCACAACATCTTGACCCCATGAATATTTTACCAAATAGGAAAATGTCATTCCTAGTGAAAATCTAGAAAACAGTTCTCAAAAGTGCAAACTCCAGGTCAGTTTCTCCTTTGCTTCTGTTTAAGTATGTTGTTGGTTTTATGATTTTCATAAGTTTAGATTTGTATAAGGAGCTCTGGTGGTATAGTGTCTAAGGTATTTGACTGTTAACCAGAAGGATGGAAGTTCAAACCTACCAGCCACTTCTTGGAAAGAAGTTTGGGCAATCTGCTTCCATAGTGATACCACCTCAAAAATCCAAGGAGGGGTCTCTATGAGTCATATCCGACTCAATGGCAGTGAGTGAGATTTGTATATCATCCTGGTAAGTAAAATATCTTGAATTATATAATGAAAACTTTTCCCATGTACTAATTTTGCTTTCCAATTTATATTGTCTGCCATACATATGTTTCCCAAGATTTGTGTGAGATACCCCTGGTACCTGTGAATTTGACTGTTTGAAAATAGGTTGTTCCAAGATACCTAGAATAAGGTGGATCATAAACTCCCTTTAATGGTGTCTTTATTAAAGAAACTAAGACACAGAGACAGGAAGAGAGGAACAAAGGCCATGTGAAAATGCATCTACATGTCAAAGACTGCTTGAGATTCCAGAAGTTGAGAACTATATGAAAGCATCTTCTCCTGGAGGGCAAGAACATAGCCCTCTATAAAAAGCCATAATTTAGACTACCAGCTTCCAGATCTGTGAGCCAATATATTTCTGTTGTTTAAAGGTCCTTACTTTGGAATATTTTGTTAGGGAAGCCATAAGAAACTAATATATGTATATATGTGTGTGTATATATATATATATATATATATATAGATTATCTTTTTTTCATCTTTTCTTTAGGTAATTCTCCTACAACAACACTTTGTTAGACCACTTAATATGATTTACTTATGGTCTGGTTACCTAGTGCCACTCTCACAGGAATATACCACAAATGGGATGGTGTTAACAAACAGGAGTTTATTCTCTTACAGTTTGGAGGCTTTAAGTCCAACTTCAAAGTGCCAGGATCTAGGGGCTGTGTGAAAGCCCCTCAACCTTGGACTTCAGCTCTGCCTCTTGCTCTGGGTCTACTGAAGCTAGAGGCATCTTTTCACTCAGGCAGCTGCTGCCTGCTGAGGCTAGTAAGCACAAGGCACAGTACTGACATTACCAAACTACACGGCAGGACTTAATTCAGGTCCATTGAAAGTCCCAAGGTCAGCAGATCATGGCAGGCTGCATGCAGGGTTCAAGTGTGCCATAAGCTAGAGACTATCCCCAAGGCTTCTCCTTATATACAGGAAGCAGACCATGTCCCTAAGGCAGCTACTCAGCTGCTCACAGTAGATTCCACCATGGAGTTGATTACCAGTCTCATCATGGGAAATATTATATCCAGCTGCGCAGCCACTCAAACAGGCCCAACAAGGCTGACACACAAACTTAACTAAAACACTTATTATTTTTTTGTCGTTATTATGTGCCATAGAGTCATCTATGGGAGCCCTGGTAGCATAGTGCCTAAGGCACTTGACTGCTAACCAGAAGGCTGGGAGTTCAAACCCACCAGCCACTCCTCAGAAAGAAGATGGGGTAATCTACTTCCGTAGTGATACTGCCTCGGAAACCAAGGAGGGGTCACTATGAGTCAGGTGTGACTCGACGGCATATAACAACAACAACAACAGAGTCATCTGTGACTCATAGTGACCTGATGTACAACAGAACAAAACACTGTCCAGTCATGTGCCAGCCTCATGATCCTTACTATACCTGGGACCACTATTGTAACCACTGTGTTGATCAATCTTGTTGAAGGCCTTTCCCTCTTTCGTTGACCCTCCACTTTACCAAGCATGACATCTTTCTTCAGAAAAGGGTCCCTTCTGACAACATGACCAAAGTAGATCAGACAAAGTCTGGCCATTCTCACTTCCAAAGAGCATTCAGTCTGCACTTCTTCCAGTAGAGATTTGTTAGTTCCTTTGGCAGTACATGGTACTTTCAGAATTCTTCACCAACACCACAACTCAAAAGCATGAACTCTCCTTCAGTCTTCCTTTTTCATTGTCCAGCTCTCACATATATATGAGGCTATTGAAAATACCATGGCTTGGGTTAGATGCATCTTAGTCTTGTTGTTGTTATGTGCCGTCAAGTCGGACCTGACTCATAGTGACCCTTCCTTGGGTTTCCGAGGCAGTATCACTATGGAAGTAGATTGTCCCATCTTCCTTCTGAGGAGTGGCTGGTGGGTTTGAACCACCAGCCTTCTGGTTAGCAGTCAAGTAAGTGCCTTAGCCACTATGCTACCAGAGCTCCGCATAATAGTCTAACCCTTATTTATTATAAGTACATCATATTGTCAATTACATATTTATGATTACTCTTATTTGTAGATTTGATTTAGGTCTGACAACATATTTACCCTCTTCTTCCTTCTTATTTTAGTATTTGCTTTTACATCTATATTTGACTTCTTTTGGATTAATTGATTTTTTTTTTTTTTTTGGAGGGTGCAGACAGGGAGACAAGAAGTGACATACAGGAGTAAGACATCACTTGAAGATTGTCTGCAAGCCAAGAAACACCTGGAGCTACAGAAGTTTAAAGAGGCAAAGAATAATCTTCCACTAGAATAGAGAGAAAGCACTTAGCCCTGCCTCTTTTCTTTTTTTTTTTTTTTACTGTGCTTTGTATGCAAATTTACAAAGCAAAGTTGTTTTACATTCAATAGTTCCTACACATTTCATTTCACAACACAATTACCATCCCTAACCATAAAAAACTCCCCTCCCCTCCCCTCCTGTGTGTGACTACCCCTCCCTGTGCCCCTCTTAACTATCCGTTCCTGCCTGTCCAGATTTCCCTCTTGTGAAAGCTACCCTTCTAGTGTCTCATGGCTGATTAATCCAAGGGGTGCATCTCCCTAGAGCAGGTGGGTGCATCACTCTCAGGTAGGCGTTCTGCATGTAAGTCTTTCTAATGTTGTGCTTAGAGCCAATCCATGGAAGTGAGTCCATTTCTAGTTCCAAAGAGTAACCTGGGGTCATAGTCTCGGGGGTTCCACCAGTCTCTAGCCAACGAAAAATTCTGCTCATTTTTGTGTTTTTGAATTTTGTTCCACATTTTTCCCCCTACTGTATCCAGAATCTCCAGCTCTGGTCCCTTTCAGAGTGTTTTTTTTTTTTTTTTTTTTTTAATTGATGTTGAAAATGTATTTCATTTTCATTTTTCTTTCCTTGTTTCCATGTTATGTAGTGTATGTACATTTCTTTTGTGTGCACCATGTATTTGCCTACTAAAAAAAAAAAATCTAATGTTAGTCATACTCTTTACCTGACTCCCAAACTATAGATCTTAGCTTTAGAATTTTTGTATTTATTATGTTTTCTTGAGATTCATCTGCCATCTATTGCACTTTTTATTCATAAAAATCTAGTTGTTTATCATCACCTATGGAGATTGGGTCACTATGAGTTGGGGCCGACTTGATGGCACATAACAACAACAACAACATGCAGATTATATTTCTGAATGGAGCTTCTTTATCTTGTCATGCATAAATTTTGAACATACTAGTTAGTTATTTTAACATACATGAGTAATAACTTCAGTATATACACTCTTTTTTCCACCTGTTAATAGTATCTTCTTATTATTATTCTTATTATTTTTTCTGTTGATTTCTCATTATTTGTTCCTCAAGGAAAATACCTGCATAGGGTTAATAACAGTGCCCTACCCATTTTATTGGCATCTTTTTCATTCAGAAGTTGTTTTCAATATCCAAAACCAAAATTAATTTGTTATTTTAAATATACAGTTCAAATTTATCAATGCTCTCTTGGGAAGATTATTATAATACAAGCTCCTCAAGTATATCAGAAGTAGAAATCCATTCACTCAATTATTTTATATTTCAAAATCCTCTCTAAAGAGAAACCAATGGTCACCGGTGGTTACCAGGGAGAGTGTGGAGGAGGGGGAAGTATGCTTTAGATTCTAGGGATGTGCTATTTTTGGTGTTGGAGAAAGTGACACTGAATGGGGGTGTAAAAAGCACAACACAACCAAAATAAATTATGTTTCTGTAGAAGTAGAAGCACTCAAGAGGAAAGGTTGCTTGTGGTAAAGGATTTGACATATATAAGATGACAACAACTGCTACAAAGACCCAAAAGTGAGTGTGTGAGTACACATAAATGGGTATACGCATAAAGGTATATGTGTAGGTACAGTTGTACACATAGGCGAGAACAGAGAGAAGTATATATAATATGAAACTGTAGTCACTGAATACACAAACATGAATACACCTCAAACATAACTGAACACCTTCCAAAATTGTTTTTCTGGGTTTGAAAGCTTAGAGTCCCATAAGCTCATGGGACTCAGTCAATTGACATAACTATTCACAAAAATCATGATGTGCATTTTAGTGAAGTGAGAAGCATCTGAGGTCTTAAAAGCTTTCGAGTACCTATCTAAGATACAACTACTGGTCCCTATTCACCAAGAGCAAAAGTGTAATAAGGTAATAAACGGCTCAGAGAAGAAATAAGTTTATACTGCCCATTACCTCATCCACCCTGAGAGAAGAAAAGCTAGATGATGTCTGGCTACCATCACTAACTGTTCTAACCTGGGTTACAGTAGATGGTCACAGATAGAATTGGAGGAAAAAAACAAACTTTTTTTAAAGTTCTTAAAAAAAAAAAAAAAAAAAAGCCAGGCAAACTGGACCAATAGACTCCCTGAGACTATGGCCCTGAGACACTCTTTAAACCTGGAACAGAGCCTATCACCTGAAATAAACTTCTAGTGAAATAGCACAGTATAATACACAAAAAAAAGGATATTAACCAAAAGATCAGTGAGTTACTATGAGACCAAAATTTCAACAATTACCAAAAAGCAAAGATGAGAGGATAAGGGGGAAGAGAAACTTGATCACATGAAATGGAACATACCACAATTAAAAACAAAGATGATACATTGGGATGAATGTAAGTAATATCACTGAACGATTTGCATGGAAATTGTCCAATGAGAATCTAAATTACTGTGTAATATTTTCATCAAAAACTCAATAAAATATTATTTAAAAAGAGAAAGTAGGAGAAATCACTGAAGGTTTTTTTTTTTGTTGTTGTTGTTAAATCCTTTTTCCAGATTGTTTAATTTTCATTTATATGTTTGTCTTCTTTTAATTTATGACATTTAACCAATCTTAGTATTGTATTTATGTTGGTGTATGACTTGAAATGAAAATTTAAATTGATGGTTTTCCAAGTATTTAACTACTATCCTGACAAAATTACAAATTGCCCAACCATGTCCCACTGATTTTTATATGATAATATTTAAATATATATCTAACTATATTTTAAGAGTTTATTTTAGAGCAGTTTTAGGTTTTCAAAAAAATGTACAGGAAATTCTACACATTTTCACTGCACATCTTTATTCCTATTAACATCTTGAATTCCTATCTTACACTCGTTACAACTAATAAACCAAAATTGATACTTTATTAACTAATGTCCATAATTTACATTAAGGTTCACTTTTTATGTTATATACTCCTATAGGTATTACCAATCTTAGTGTCATGTGTTCATGATTATGGTATCATATTGAGTAATTTCACTGTCCTAAAAATCCCTGTTCTACCTACTCATCTCTGCTCCTTCCTAGCATTCGCCAATGTTTTCACTGTCTCTACAGTTTTGCTTTTTCCAAGATGTTATATACTTGGAATGATAATGTTTGTAGCTTTTTTAGACTGATTTCTTTCACTGTGATTAGCTCCCATTAAGTCAACTCTGACTCATGTGACCTAATGTATAACAACATAAAATACTGCCTGGTCATGCATTATATTCTTAATCACCAGAATGTTTGAGTTCATCACAGTGGCTGTTTTGTCATTTATTCTCACTGAGGGTGTCCCAAGCCCTCTTTGGCCCTCTACCAAACATGATATGCTCCCCTAACAATTAATCTCTTCTGATGACATGTCCAAAAAAGTGAATAAGACAATTTTCTCTTCGCTGTTAGATAGATAGAAATAAATATTGAGTTGGGTGAAGAGAAGGGCAATGTACAAAATGAGAGTGACCAATATGGCAGCATTGAGGATGAGAAACACATAGAGAGGTACATAGGAAGTACAGACAACAAATATGAACCCTTTTGCATATACAGTACTGGGTTGTCAGTGAAGGCAAACATGGGTATATGGACGGATAGATAGGTGGCCAGGCTAAACAATTAGGTATGTCTAAATGGGGAGTGTATCCAAGATTATATATAGGGTTGGCAGACAATGGTCCTATAAGTTTATGTGAAGGATCAGAATTCCCAGTGTATACTAGAGCTGACAAGGGGCAAGGTTGTGGTCACTGCTTGGTCACAGCCAGCTACCCAGAGCGACCGAGTAGTTGAACCTGTGGGCTTGGGACCATAGTCGCAGGAGACATCAAACTCAAGTGGCATAACATACTATACAAAACATTGTTCCACCTCCTACTTTGGTGAGTAGCAACTGGGATCTTAAAAGTTAGCAAG
>NW_006921660.1:10768108-10802773 GCF_000298275.1 Orycteropus afer afer | reverse complement strand
AACTGTGGTCAATGACATGAGACAAAGTATATGTGAACTGCTGTATGGAAAGTGAATTTGCTCTGTAAATCTTCACCCAAATAATAATAAAAAAAGACAATGTTCTCTTGTGACCCTTAAAATTTTCATTGGATAATTTTTTGGAAGCAGATCGCTAGGGAATTCTTACTAGTCTGGCTTAGTCTGGAAGTTCAGCTGACATTTGTTCATCATGCCTGAACATACTGGTATTTGAAATACTTGCAGAATAGTTTCCAGTAACACAGCAACAGCAACCCACCATAGTATGACAACCTGACAGATACGTGGGAGTCTTATCATTGTTCATTTAAGATTCCTTCATATCTTTTTATGATTTGGTGGCTAATTTATTTTTGTCACTGAGTAATATTCCATTTTGTGGATTGCTGTAGATTGTTGATCCATTCATCGATTGAAGGGTATTTGTTTGCTTCCATTTTTCTTTACAATAACAATGCTGCTATAAACATTCCTGTGTAAGGTTTTAATGTAGAATTATTTTCAAATGATTGAGTAAAATACCTAGGAGTGGTAAGCCTATTGTTAACATTTTAAAAGACTGGCGGTGCTATTTTGTATTTTCACCACCAATGAGAGTCCTGTTGCTTCACATCCTTATCAGTACTTTGTGTAATAATTATATTTTCAATCATTATACACAATGGTTTTTATGTTTTTTTTTTTTTTTTTTTAAGAATCTGATCCTATTTGCATTTTTGCATTGGCATGTTTTTTTAATAGATTTCTACTTCTTGTTTTGTCTTAATATTGGTACAAAAAAATTTATCTTCCTTTATTTTAAAAATATATGAAATTCCATGGATAGTTTTGCTTACTAATATATTCATATGGATTATTGAATTACCTGGATATTTTGAAAAGAGATCACAATGCAATTGTATATTTCAGTGCAATGTACAATTATTTATATTTAACTTTGGCAAAAATAATATCTCCTATCCTGGAATAAGGAGCTCTGGTGGCATAGTGCCTAAGGCATTTGACTGCTAACCACAGGGCTTGTGGTTCAAACTTACCAGGCACTCTGGGGAAGGAAGATTGGGCAATCTACTTCTGTAGTGATACCACTTTGGAAACCCAAGGAGAGGTAGCTATGAGTCGAATCTGAATGAATGGCAGTGAGTTTAACCCTGGAATATATTAAATTAACTTTTTGTTCTTATTGAATCAATAGTTTTAACTCATTTAATTCCAGATTGGTTTTAAGGTACTTTTGATATAAAGTGATTGTTTTGTTCAGTTTTTTGCATAAATGCAGGCACAAATTATTTATTTAACTTATGGTTGATTTATTTCACCAGATGTTACATTGTCAAATATCTTAGAAATGAAATTTACTCAATTTCTATCATCATCATTTACAAAGTAATAAATTTGCTATTAGGTTATTTTACACTGCCAAATTTATTTTCATATTATATTAATCTCCATTCATCACATTTCATATTAGAGTCCATGCTTAGCCTATATGGGTAGCCTATAGCATAAATCCATGCTACTGGAATAGGTCATAAGCTGCCTTGTTACAGGTCCAAGGATATAGCAATACATAGAATATTAAAGCATTCAAATGTATAATAGCAAAATTAAGTACACTGAAATCTGTGAGAGCTGGAACTCAATAAGTCTTCCTGGTTTTTCCCAGTCTAACAAATTTACTTCCTTTGACAGGTTAAAGCCTTACCATTTTTCTATCACTCTCTATTTATGGAAAATATTTGAGTTTTCCTTTATTGGCAAGTTTCTATTTTACAAAGGTTCCAGCTTTCACAGGTTTTACTATAGTAAGTTACACAGGATGCAGCCAAAGTCTGGCATAAAACATAGCAACTCTTCTCAGTAGCTCTTCCCATTGTCAACTTCAACTTCTAAACTTCAAATATGCTCAAGTGTGATGTTCAAAAGCATTTAGCAGCTTCCTCTGTCACTTGACTCTTTTCATGCTTATCTTATATTCAGCAATACAATAGTGCCACAACCTTTCATATGAATTATCATTCTTGCTATCATTTAAACCTATTCTAGTTCTGGCCTAGAATATTTACTATAGTTTTCTGATTGACAAGAATAACCATGTGGTCTAAGTGTGGGGTGGAGAAAATATGAAGAAAATGTGATATGACCAGAAACCATTTTAATGTCAGGCTCTATCATTTGCTGACCAACTAATTGTTGAGCTCTACTATACTCTGTCTCTTTTCTTGTTGATGGGAAATCATCAGTAAACCAAACCAACAATACCTGCTTTTTTAGAGTTGAGGGGAAAACAAATAATAACATAAATAAATAATATATTATGTAATATTTCTTTTAAAAAATATAACAGAAAGAGGATAAACTGTGGGTGGTAGACTATAATTGTATATGTGGTGCTTACAGCAGATCTTTCTGGGAAGTAAACAGTGGAGCTAAACACTGAAAAACAGTAAGGGAGCCAACCAAGGACAGAGCTCACAAGTGGCATTCTGTGGATAAGCAGGAAAAGATATCAAGCTAGATCCTTTCAGAAGAAAGATAAGAAAATTAAAACCAAATCTTTTGTCATCAAGTCATTCCAACTCATAGTGACTCTATAGGGCCAAGTATAACTGCCCCATAGGTTTTCAAAGGCTGTAAATCTTTACGGAAGAAGACTGCCACATCTTTCTCCTGAAGAACAGCTAGTGGGTTTGAATACCTTCATTCAGTTAGCACCCAAGAACTTTAAACACTGTGAAACTAAGGCTCCTTGAAATAAAAATAAAAATAAAAAAAAGAAACCCAGAATTTGGGATGGGAGGGCAGATCTGTTCCAGGCCCAGAGATGTGGACTTGGATCTCTGCCACGAAAAGAGCCTGTACCTATGGATACCCAGTATAATAAGTGCAGGAAGCCTGAAATGAAGGTAACTGACTGCCTATCCCAGATGCTGACAAGCATATGGGAGAATTTTAAGGATGGGAGCATTTGTGCACTTTGTGAATAGGCCAGATGCTTTTAGCCCAGAATCCTCATCATGATGCTGGCATTTCATGAAGAAACTGGTGAGTCAGGCTTTCAAAGGCTCCATTACACTATGTAAATGGCAGGACCCTAGCTGCAGCACCTGACTTGATATCTGTAATGTGTGATATAGCATGCAAGTGCTACAGAACTCAGCGCACCAAGGCTAGGAATACCTCAGCAAATGCAGGTAAGGAGGGGCCCACACTTTGTGTGGTAGAGGCACTGTGTGGATAATGGCTGGAGGATTCAGTGCTGTCCCTGTTCACAAGAGTAGCAATAGCATGATGCCTCTGCTCTATCTCTAGGCATTTAAATCTCAGTCAACTTATCTTAAAAAACAAAAAGGAGGGGAACAGAATAAAGGAGACAGACAAGTGCTGGAATGCTCAAATTGCAGTTGGAATGTAATGGACACTAGAATTAGAACTACACATCTAGAATTACTAGAATTACACATCAGGAGCTCTGGTAGCATAGTGGCTAAAGCACTTGACTGCTAACCAGAAGGCTGGTGGTTCAAACCCACCAGCCACTCCTTGGAAGGAAGGTTGGGCAATCCTACTTCCGTAGTGATACTGCCTCGGAAACCCAAGGAGGGGTCGCTATGAGTCGGGTCCGACTTGATGGCACATAACAACAACAACAACAACAACAGAATCATTGTAGCATTGGGAAAGTCAACTGCGAAGGAACTGTTTCAAGTGTTGAGGAGCAAGGATATCTCCTTGAGGACTAAGGTGCGCCTGACACAAGCCATGATATTTCCAATCGCCTGGTATGCATGTGAGAGCTGGACAATGAATAAGGAAGACCAAAGAAGAGTTGATGCTTTTGAGTTGTGGTGCTGGCGAAGAATGCTGAAAGTACCATGGACTGCTAAAAGAACTAACATATCTGTCCTGGAGGAAGTGCAGCCAGAATGCTTCTTGGAAGCAAGAATGGCCAGACTTCGTCTCACCTATTTTGGTCATGTTGTAAGAAGGGACCATTCCCTGGAGAAGGATGTCATGGTTGGTAGGGTGGAGGGTCGACGAAAGAGGGGGAGGGCTTCAAGGAGATGGATTGATATGGTGGCTGTGATGATGGGCTCAAGTATAGCAGGGATTGTGGGGCTGGTGTGGGATCGGGCAGTGTTTCGTTCTGCTGTGCATGGGGTCGCTATGAGTTGGAAATGACTCGACGGCACTTAACAACAACAACAACAACAACAATCACTTATCTCTTACATGGAGACACATCAAAATGAGTTACATGACTTAAATTGTTGCTTCACTGAGAACCATAAAAGTCAAGATGTAAAAAATTGATGTTGAATCATGAATATTGTAATGATCAGATTTTATCAGTGGACTTTAAAAATTCAAATCCCCTGATGAAATAATGTAAGAAAGGATAAACACTAAAATGAGGGATGGATATAGATTGTGCATTCACTGTGATCATTTTTTTTTTTCTTTTTCTTATGTTTGCTGCCACCACTATTAAGATGATGGACATTGAGTGAACTATAAGCATTAGACATTTACTGTACTGTTCAATCTGGTCTATCATGGGCAAGGCACTTTTTTTAAAAAAAAACTTTGTAAGTGGGAGAAGATACAGAATATTTTCTTGATCTTGATTCTAAATTACAAGCAAAAATGAAGAGACGGAAAAAAATAAAAAGGGCATATTAGGAAGTTTATGTGAGGGGGCATGGGATGGTGGATGACACTTGCTAAATGATAGGCTTTCCAGATTGTATATGTTGTTGTTGTTATGTGCCGTCGAGTCGGCCCCGACTCATAGCGACCCCTCCTTGGGTTTCCGAGGCAGTATCACTACGGAAGTAGGATTGCCCAACCTTCCTTCCGAGGAGTGGGTGGTTGGTTTGAACCGCCAGCTGTCTGGTTAGCAGGCAAGTGTCTTAGATTGTATATGTAGTTAGGTGCCATTGTAGGAGTTCTGGTAGCGTAGTGTCTAAAGCACTTGACTGATAACTAGAAGCTTTGTAGTTCAAACCCACCAGCCACTCCTCGGAAGGAAGATGGGGCAATCTACTTCCATAGTGATAGTGCCTAGGAAACCCAAGAAGGGTCACTATGAGTTGGGTCTGACTCAACAGCACATAACAACAGGTGCCGTAGAGTTGGCTCCAACTAATAGCAACCCTATATTCAGAATATAGAAGGCACAGGAAAACAGGTGATGCAATTGCCTGTAGTTTTCACAGTAAACTCACTGCAAATAGTCTGTTATCTCTTAACAATGTTAACCAATTATGCGCAGAAGAATTTAGTTCATCATCCTAATTCTGGAAGTAGTGACAGTTTTATTACATTGAGGTCCATGATCCCATTACCGACTGGAATCGACTCGTATTAGTCTAATGTAAATTAAAAATGATCTCTCTGATAGCATTATCAATTTATTTTTGTAAATTATAAACATAATAGTCATTTACATTATAATTATTTCTTGATTTTTCTTGGTAGGTCAGTTTGTCTCTATCTTGACTTTTCAAACATAGGTATTTTGTTTGTAGAGAAAGGAAAATAACTTCACCCAGTTTCTGTTGAATTTGATACTGCTAGGCTTACCCTTTGCTCTTGGCTCATTCAATGCAACATATTTTCTCTAAATCCTATCACAATGTCATTGCACATTTGATCGCTATGTCAGCTATAAAATTCAATTATGTCATAAAGATGTTTTAGAGAATATGGATGATGATAGGTCTGCAGAGTACACCAAAAAAAAAAAAAAAATGTATTTATACACTTAGGTTTTGTTGTCATACACACACATATGCAAAAAAAAAAAAAAAAAAAAAACTATATTATAGCAAGAAAGTGTAATTTGGTAGTACATATGAAGGAATTCATTTATTAGCTTTTCAGACTTTGGAGGCAGGTTATTTTAATAGTTTTTAAAAATAATTTTTCATAACCAAAATGTGAACACTGCAATTTTTCTAATGTAATTCTTCAAAGAAATGGGGAAAAAGAACCTTCTCAAGTTATAATAGTAAAATTGACCTCTACAAATGAAGAATTACAACAGAAATTAGTTTCAATATTAGTTATGACAAATTAAATTTCCTTCATTCTTTAAGATAACACAGTTCATTTTTACAGCAGCGATATTACTCAGCAGCATCTATAAAGTATGATCTATCCCATTTTATATATAAGTAAGTTTTACATATGAAGAGAAACAAATATATTACAATGTATCAAACAGAATGTAGAAATGATTGAACAATGTCATTCATATCACATGCAAGTAAAATTTTGCTGAAAAAACTTCAAAAACATTTTCAGCAGTATATTGACTGGCAAGTGCAGAAATTCAAGCCAGATTCAAAAAGGGATGTGATATCATTGCTAATATCAGATGGATCTTGAAAACAAACAAACAAACAAAAAAAAGAGCAAATACCAGAAAGATGTTTTTCTGTGTTTTATTGACTGTACAAAGGCAATCTGAAATTGACTAAACATGCAATCAGGATGTATTGATAATTACTAATGATTGGAATGCAAAAGTTGAAAACTAAGGAGAAGCATTTGTATTTGGAAAATAGGACCTTGGTGATAAAAATGATGCCAGAGATTATATGATAGAATTCTGAAAGACTAGCAACTAAGTCATTCTAAATTCATTTTTAAAACATCATAAATGGGAACTATAGACATGGACCTCACCATATGGAATACACAGGAATCAAACTGATTACATCTGTGGAAAGAGTAGATAGAGAACATCTATATCCTCAGTCAACACAAAGCCAGAAACTACCTGTGGAACAGATCATCAACCACTAATATGCAAGTTCAAGTTGAAGATGAAGAAAATTAAAATAAATCTATGAAAGCCAAAATGTGACCTTTAGGCTATCCCACCTGAATTTAAATACCACCTGAAAAATAGATTTGATACATTGAACACCAATGACCAGACTAGATGGGTTGTGGATGATATCAGGAACGCAATACGTGAAGAAAGTAAAAGTCTTTAAAAAGATAAGAAAGGTAGAAAAGACCAAAATGGATGTCAGGAGAGACTCTGAAACTTGCTCTTGAACAGAGCTTAGCTAAAGCAAATGGAAGAAATGATGAAGTGAAAGACCTGAACAGATTTCAAAGGGCAACTCAAGAGGACAAATTAAAGTATTACAATGAAATGTGCAAAGACCTGGAATTAGAAAACCCAAAGAGAAGAACATGCTTGTCATTTCTCAGGGTGAAAGAAATGAAGGAAAAATTCAAGCCTCAAATTGCAATATTGAAGGATTCTGTGGGCAAAATAATGACTGATGCAGGAAGCATCACAAGAAGATGGAAGGAATAAACAGAGTAACTGTACCACAAGTAGTTGATCAACATCCAATCTACCTGAAAGAGGTAGAGTATGATAGAGAAACTATGGTGTTAAAGGAAGAAGTCCAAGCTGCACCAAAGGGATTGGTGAAAAAGAGGGTCTAGGAATTGATGGAATATCCATTGAGTTGTTTCAGCAGATGGACACAGCTCTGGAGATGTTCAGTCATTTATTCCAAAAAATTTGGAAAGAAGCTACCTGGCCAACCCTACCTGACCAACTGACTAGAAAATATCCATGTTTGTGGCCATTGCAAAGAAGGGTGATCCAACAGAATGGGCAAACTATCAAACAATATCATTCATATCACACCTAAGTAAAATTTTGCTGAAGATAATTCACAGAGAGTTGCAGAAATATATTGACAGGAAAATTCCAGAAATTTTAGCTGGATTCAGAAGACAATGTGAAACAAGAATATCATTGATGCCATATGGATCTTGGCTGAAAGCAAGTGTGGTGGTTAAGTTTGTGTGTCAACTTTGCTAGGCCTGGTTTAGTGGTTGGGCAGCTGAATATAGTTATTCCCCATGGTGAGATTGGAAATTAACTCCATGGTCAAATCTATTGAAGCAGCTGAGTAGCTGCTTTGGGTATGTGGTCTGCTTTCTGTATGTATGAAACAGCTTTGGGAATGGTCTCTAGCTTACAGAAAACTTGAACCCTGCATGTAGCTGTGTAGTTGTTCAGCAGCCTGCCATGCTCTGCCAATCCAGGGACTTTCAATGGACTTGAATTAATGGCCTGCTGTGTGGTTTAGTAGCATCGGGACTGTGCCCTTTTACTTGTCAACCTTGGGTTTGTCAGTCTCAGCAAACAGCAGCTTTACGAGTGAAGAAAAGCCTCTAGCTGCATTGGGTGAGGAGCAGGAGGCAGAGCTGAGACCAACATTGAGGGGCTTTCACACAGTCCCTAAAGCCTGGTACTTTGAACTTGAACTTAAAGCCTCCAAACTGTAAGAGAATAAACTCCTGTTTGTTAAAGCCATCCCATTTGTGGGATATTTCTGTCAGAGCAGCACAAGATAACCAGAACAACAAGGAATAGAAGAAAGATGGTTACCTGTGTTTTATTAAAAATGCAAAGACATTTTATTGTGTGGATCCTAACAAATTATGGATAACACTAAAACTGGAATTCCAGAACATTTAATTATGCTCATGAGGAAACTGTACATAGAACAAGAGGAAGTAGTTTAAACAAAACAAGGGAATACTGAATGGTTTAATGTCAAGAAAGGCATGTGACAGAATCGTATCTTTTCACCATACTTGTTCAACCTGTATGCTGAGCAAATAACCCAGGAAACTGGACTATATGAAGAAGAATGCAGAACCAGAATTGGAGGAAGACTTATTAACAATCTGAGATATGCAGATGACACACTATTGCTTGCTGAAAGTGAAGATGACTTGAGGCACTTACTGATGAAGATCAAAGACTACACTCTTCAGTATGTATTACATCTCAACATAAAGAAAACAAAATCCTCACAACTGGACCACCAAGCAATAAATGGAGAAAAGATTGAAGTTTTCAGGGATTTCATGGTACTTGCATCCACAATCAACACACATGGAAGCTGCAGTCAAGAAAGCAGACATCATACAACACTGGGAAAATTTCTGCAAAAGGCTCCTTTAGTTTTAAGAAACAAAGATGTAACTTTGAAGACTAAGGTGCACCTAATCCAAGTCATTTTCAATCACCTTTTATGCATGTTAAAGCTGGAAAGTGAATAAGGAAGGCCAAAGAAGAGTTGATGCATTTGAATTGTGGTGTTGGTGAAAAATACTGAAAATACCATGGACTGCCAGTAGAATGAACAACTCCGTCCTGAAAGAAGTGCAGCTGAATGCTTCTTGGAAGCAGAATGGCCAGATTTCATCTATCCTACTTTGGTCATGTTGTCAGAAGGGACCATTCCCTGGAGAAAGATATCTTGTTTGGAAAAATGTAGCATCAGCAAAAGAATTGAAGACACTCAATGAGTTAGATTGACACAATGCTGCAATGATTCATATTGAGGATTGTGAGGATAGTGTGGGATTGGGCAGAGTTTCCTTGTGGTGCACATAGGGTCACTATGAGTCAGTGTTGACTTGGTGGTACCTAACAACAACAACTTACTCATCTCGTTGAAGTCACAAAGACCATAGCTAGAAAAGTCATATTAAGTAATTCAATTTTCTTTTGCAAATTAGCAACTAATTACCAACAGTTTCTCTAATCTCCAAAGTCATTCTAACCAACATTATTATTTTTAAGTGTTTTTTAATTTTAAAAACATCACATTTTGGCTAAAAATTACTATTATTAGTATCTCAGAATCATAAAGATATAAATTAACATGAAGGAAAACAATCAGAGATGTGAGTACTTTCATTAATATTATAAATAATATGGTTCTTCATAGTACAATTAAACAAATACTTATCACTATACCTATTGAGTAGTTTTAATATAATCCAGAGAAAAGGGGAAGGCAATTTATTTCCTATTTTGTGATGAGGTGATTGAAGGCCACGTATGTATTAATGAGCATTTTTATTTCAATAAGAAACAAATGAAGTAAAATTTTTCATTTAAAATGCTAGACACATAATTCTAGAAGGTTATGAAATATAAACAAAAAAGTGCTTTACAAACAATAAGGTTTTGGAAGGAAGTGCACTTGGCAGACGGTTTACTCTGGGGTAATTCACTCCTCACATAACGTTTTCTTACTCACATACCGTGAAGGTCACTGTACTAGAAATCTTACCTCCAAAAAGTAAGATACTTAGAAGTGTCTGAGAAAGAATATGGCCCAGAGGATACAACACAGAATTTTCAGAGTCACTGTGTACCAAGGTCAGAAAGAACAATCTTGAACGCATATAATGAGAAGTATATTCCCATAAGTAAACCCCATTGCATTAATGGTTTTATATTATTTGTATATATTTCCACGTTGCTCTTTTTAAACACTTAACAAAAAAACATTGTTTGTTCCAAATGTCTTATTTTTTTCTAAAAGGAAACAACTTGGTGTCGAGTGTTAACTAGAGCAGTGTTCGTCCGTACATGCTAGATAGCCCAGTGGAGATGCTTGAGATAGAAGTGAGAAAGGCCAATGTTAGAAAGAGTAACTTTCTGGCCAGTGATTCTTTCCTTTTGGGATTTCATTTTCAGAGCTAAATGTTGAAATTTCTGAGTTTTAATTAAATGAGGTGAGAGGAGATATCCCTTTCAGCACTATTTGTTAATTTAAATCAGCAAGCTATCTGGAACAAACTCACTATAGTTATTTGATAAATTCCAGGTCTGTGCCCAATCTCATATCACATCATTCTGAGTTGGTGGCAATAAAACAACTTAACAAACCCCTTAGATGATTATTATGTATACTATGGGAGCTCTGGTAGTGTATTGTCTAAGGCACTTGACTGCTAACCAGAAGGCTGGCAGTTCAAACCCACCAGATACTCCTCAGAAGGAAGATGGGGCAATCTACTTCCATGCTTATGTTGTTGTTGCTAGGTGCCATCGAGTTGTTTCCAAATCATAGTGACCCCATGCACAGCAGAATGAAACACTGCCCAATTCCGCACCACCTCCACAATCCCCGCTATACTTGAGCCTATCATCGCAGCCACTGTGTCAATCCATCTCGTTGAAGGCCTCCCCCTCTTTCGTCAACCCTTCACCCTACCAAGCATGACATCCTTCTCTAAGGAATGGTCCCTTCTGACAACATGACCAAAATATGGGAGACGAAGTCTGGTCATTCTCGCTTCCAAGGAACATTTTGGGTGCACTTCCTCCAGGACAAATCTATTAGTTCTTTTAGCAGTCCCTAGCACTCTCAGCATTCTTCGCCAACACCACAACTCAAAAGCATCACCTCTTTTTTGGTCTTCTTTATTCATTGTCCAGCTCTCACATGCATATGAGGCAATTGGAAATATCATGGCTTCTGTCAGGTGCACCTTAGTCCTCAAGGAGACATCCTTGCTCCTCAGCAGTTGAAAGAGTTCCTTCACAGTTGACTTTCCCAATACTACATATCGTCTAATGTCCTGACTGCTGTTTCCATTGGCATCGATTGTAGAACAAAGCAAGGTGAATTCTTTGACAACCTCTATCTTCTCTCCATTTATTGTGATGCTGCACATTGGCCCAGTTGTGAGGATTTTTGTTTTCTTTATATTGAGACGTAACCCATACTGCAAACTCTATTCTTCAACCTTCATCAGTAAGTGCCTCAAGTCATCCTCACTTTCAGCAAGCAAAGTTATATCGTCTGCGTATCTGAGGTTGTTAATGATTCTTCCTCCAATCCTGATAACACGTTTTTCTTCATGTAGTCCAGCTTCTCAGACTATTTTCTCAGCGTATAGACTGAATAAGTATTGGGAAATGATACAACCCTGATGCACTCTCCTCCTGATTTAAACCATGCGGTGTCCCTTTGTTCCGTTTGAACGACAGCCTCCTGGTCAATGTACAGGTTCCTCATGAGTACAATCAAGTGCTTGGGAATTCTCATTCTTCTCAATGTTATCCATAAGTTGTCATGATCCACACAATCAAATGCCTCTGCATAGTCAATAAAACACAAGTAAACATCTTTCTGGTATTCTTTGCCTTGAGCCAAGATCCATCTGACAACAGCTATGATATCCCTTGTTCCATATACTCTTCTGAACCCAGCTTGCACCTCTGGAAGTTCTCTGTCAATATACTGCTGCAACCGTTTTTGAATTGTCTTGAGTAAGATCTTACTTGCGTGTGATATTAATGATATTGTTCTATAATTTCCACATTCTGTGGGATCACCTTTCTTTGGAATGGGTACAAATATGGATCTCTTCCAGTCAGATGGCCAGGTAGCTGTCTTCCAAATCTCTTGGCATAACTGAGTGAGTGTCTCCAATGGGGTATCTGTTTGTTGAAATATCTCAGTTGGTATTCCATCAATTCCCAGAGCCTCATTCTTCGCCAAATCTTTCATTGCAGCTTTGACTTCCTCCTTCAGTACCATTAGTTCTAGATCATATGCCACTTCCTGAAATGGATGAAGATCGATCAGTTCTTTTTGGTACAGTGACTCTGTGTATTCCTGCCATTTGCTCTTGATGTTTTCTGCATCATTCAAAATTTTGCCCATAGAATCTCTCAATATTGCAACTCGAGGCTTCAATTTTTTCTTCAATTCTTTCAGCTTGAGAATGCTGAGCACGTTTTTCCCTTTTGGTTTTCAAACTCCAGATCTTTGCACATTTCATAATAGCAATTGGCTTTGTCTGCTTAAGCTGCTCTTTGAAATCTTCTGTTCAGCTCTCTTGTCGTTTCTTCCACTGGCTTTAGTTTCTCTCCACTCAAGGGCAAGTTTCAGAGTCTCTTCTGTCATAAATTTTGGTTTTCTCTTCCTTTCTCTTCTTTTTAGTGATCTCTTGCTTTCTTCATGGATAATGTTCTTGATATCCTCCCACAATTCTTTTGGTTTTCGGTCATTGGTGTTCAATGCATCAAATCTGTTCTTTAGATGGTTTCTAAATTCAGGAGGAATATATTCAAGATCATATTTTGGCTCTCTTGGATTTATTTTAATTGACTTCAACTTCAAGTTGCTCTTGCGTATGAGCAGTTGATGGTCTGTTCCACAATCAGTTCCTGGCCTGGTTTTGGCCAAAGATACTGAGCTTTTCCATCGCCTCTTGCCACAAATGTAGTCAATCTGATTCCTGTGCATTCCATTTGGCGAAGTCCATGTGTAGATCCGCCATTTGTGTTGTTGAAAAAAGGTGTTTGCACTGAACAAGCTGTTGGTCTTGCAAAATTCTACCATGAGAGTTCCAGCATTATTTCTGTCACAAAGGCCAAATTTTCCAAGTATCAGTGATTCTTCCTTGTTTCCAACTTTTACATTCCAGTCACCAGAGATAATTAACACATCCTGATTGCGTGTTTGGTCAATTTCAGACTGCAGAAGTTGATAAAATTATTCAGTTTCCTCATCTTTGGCTTTGGTGGTTGGTGTATAAATTTGAATAATAGTCGTATTAATGGGTCTTCCCTGTAGGCATATGGATACTATCCTATCACTGACAGCAATGTACTTCAGGACAGATCTTGAAACATCCTTTGTGATGATGAATGCCACACCATTCCTCTTCAAACTGTCATTCCCAGCATAGTAGATTACATGCTTGTCTGATTCCTAATGGCCAAAACCAGTTCATTTCAGCTCACTAATGCCGAGGATATCAATCTTTATATGCTCCATTTCATTTTTGACAACTTCCAGTTTTCCTAGATTCATACTTCCTACATTCTATGTTCCTATGATTAATGGATGTCTGCAGCTGTTTCTTTTCCATTTGAGTGGTGCCACATCAGCAAATGGCGTTCTCCAAAGCTTTACCTTATCCATAGGAGTAAGGCTGGGTTTACTCAGATGATGCAGTTCTTTCTCAGTCCTATTTCTCAGTCAGCCACAGAGATCCAGGTGAGGAGAGGAAATCAGGCACACCCAAAGCAGCACGGCAGGAGAGCGGGAGAAAGGGGATTAAAAGGCCTAGGAATCTGAACAGAGGAGCAGTCAGCCACAAGCACCCAAGTAAGGGTGGTATGAGAGGTTTTCAACAGGGAGGCAAACTCGTCTGTTGGTTTGTTCTACCATGGTAACGTGTTGATGTGAGTTTTGAGGCTGAGCCACTGGTGTTTCTAACCCAGCAGGATGCACGTAGTGCACAGGTATTATCCAAGCTTACAGACTGAGACAGACTAGGAAGAAGGAAGAGGCCATCCACTTCTGAAATAATTGGTCAGGGAAAACCTTATGAAGAGCAAAGAAACACTGTTTGATACATTACCACGCAACTTTATGAATAGTCCAGTTAGGTTAGTAGGCTCTCAAAATAGGACTGAGAAAGAGCTGCATCCATAGTGATACTGCCTCGGAAATACAAGGAGGGGTCCCTATGAGTTGGATCTCACTGCACGGAATATAACAACAACAACAACAACAACAACAATTGTTAAAATACCTGATTTTTTTTCTTAAAAATATGAAATAAGACACTGAAAAACAAACAAACAAAAAAAAAAAACCAAAGAAATAACGAAAAAGGAATTTTTGAAACTGAGATACTATTGTTAGGTGCTGTCAGTCTATTCTGATTCATTGCCACCCTATATAAAACAGAAAAAAACATTGTCTGGTCCTGTGCCATCTTCTCAATTGCTACTATGCAGCAACTGTGTCCATCCATCGCATTGAAGGTATTCCTCTTTTTCACTGACCCACTACTTAATAAGCATGATATTCTTCTCCAGGCACTGGTCCTTCCTGACAACGTGTACAGAGTACAATAGGAATCTTGCCATGCTTGCTTCTAAGGAATATTCTGGCTGAATTTCATCCAAGACAGATTTGTTTGTCCTTCTGGCAGTCCAAAGAATGCTAAGTATTCTTTTCCAACACCATAACTCCAATACTTCTTCTTCCATCTTCTTAGTCATTGTCCAGTTTTTGCATGCATATAACCCACCAGCCACTCCTCTGAAGGAAGGCTGGGCAATCCTACTTCTGCAGTGATACTGCCTCGGAAACCCAAGGAGGGGTCGCTATGAGTCAGGACTGACTCGACAGCACATAACAACAACAACAAGGAGAATAAAAATACTATGGCTTGGGTCAGGAGAAACTTAGTATTCAAAGTGACATCTTTGCTCTTTAACATTTTAGAGAGATTTTTTGCAGGGCAATTGCCTAATTGTCATTTGATTTCTTGACCACTGCTTTCATGGATGTTGACTGTGGATCCAAGTAAAATGAAATCTTTGACAACTTCAATCTTTTCTCCATTTATCATGATGTTGCTTATTAGTGTAATTGTGAGGATTTTTGTTTTCTTTACATTGAAGTGTGATCCAGACTGAAGACAAACATGTGGTGGTGAGATGCTAGTAATGAATTCAAATCTAATGAGTAACTTTACCTCCCCAACAAAATGGAAAATATAATGCTGTTGTTATATGCCATCAATTCAGACCCGACTCATTGCGACCCTTCGTTGGGTTTCCAAGGCGGTCTCACTACAGAAGTAGATTGCCTAGCCCTCCTTCTGAGGAGTGGCTGGCAGGTTTGACTTGCCAGTCTTCTGGTTAGCAGTCAAGTGCCTTAGGCATTATGCTACCAGAGCTTCCAGAAAATATAAGTTCTAAAAAAACAATCAGTTTTGACTTACAGGAAACCCAGCTAAAGTAAAGTGTCTCAGAAGTACAAAAACAAACATATATTAAGATAGTTGTTCTCACTGTATTTATTCTAACTAAATACTAGGTTAATATATGGAGCTTTAAAATGAAATCTAATTTCTATTCCTTTCTCAAAGACATTAATTAACTCAGTTTTGACTTGTAGTATGTCGTAAACCAAAACCAAACTCACTGCTGTTGAGTTGAATCTGACCATTATATATATATAATTTTTTCCCCAAAACTCCCAGTTGATTCTATTGCATAGTTTGGATTTACAAACAATATAGTACTATAGGGAAACACACACATGCACACACACACAGATGAATTACAGAAATATTAATATCAGAGTACAATGCAAAATGTGATGCACACAAAATACCATATCAACATTTTATCATGGTAAAATTACAACTTCAAATAGAGCTAGACTGTATACCCTTTAAATAATTTAACTTCAAAGTAAAAGTGTTGTCAATAAAAATTAACAAAAATGTAGATTTAGACAGAAATATTAGCACAATACTCCTGACATTTTTTAAACTCAAATAAGAAAAAATATATATTTTAGTACAATTGATATTAATAATAAAATATTAATACTTACCAATAATACAAGGACCCCCAGTAGCACAATGTTTAAGCATTCAGCTACTAACAAAAATGTCAGCAGTCTGAATGCCAACAGCTCCAGGGAGAAAACCCCCACTGATCTATTCCTATAAAGGCTATAGTTGATGCTCTATGTGGCATCTCTACTCTGTCATATAGTGTGCTGTGAATCAAAATTTACTCAAAGACATCCAATCATAACAACATTAATAATACAAAGTTATTATCTTATTCTAAAAATATATATGGGTATTTTTTTATGTAAATAAAGCCACCCTTACTAAGAGAAAAGGAAACAAAAAGATACAAAAATGTACAAAGAAAAATAAAACAAGAATAGTAAAAGAAAGGAACAAAAGACCTAGGAATCAAGCTTCATGACATCCTAATTTCTAGTTCACATTATTTTTGAGCCATAAGTACATAGTTCTATACTTGAGTATCAGTCAATACCACAGTGTCTAATTTTAAAATTCCCTTTTCTTGCCTACATTTATTGGTATTTTTTTTTTTTTTAATTATAACTCTTGCAATATGAACAATGGAGCTCTGGTAGCATAGTGCCTAAGGCACTTGACTGCTAACCAGAAGGCTGATGATTCAAACCCACCAGCCACTGCTCAAAGGAAGGTTGGGCAATCTACTTCTGTAGTTTTACTGCCTCAGAAACCCAAGAAGGAGTCACTATGAGTCAGGTCTGACTTGAGGGTACATAACAAGAACAGCCTATAAGCAAAGTTACCAAGATAAATCACAAAAGAAAAAAAAAAAACCTTATTGCCGTCAAGTCAGTATCAACTCATAGCAACCCCCATTGCGTTTCCAAGGTTATAAATTTTTACTGAAGCAGAATGCCTCATCTTTCTTCCATGGAACAGTGGTGGGTTAAAACCACCAATCTGTTGACCATTTGGTTAGCAACCAAATGCCTTACCCACTACACTATCAGTGCTCCTTATCAAGATAACTGGCTAGTTCTGAATGTAAGTAATCTGATTGCATGTTGAAATAACTATACTAAAATCATTAACCACTGTTGAAGTATTTTAGCTATAGATTAAAGATTCATTTTAATTGTTATTAGAGAAAATTTTAGCTACATGTTCTCATGTTGAAATATTAAACTTTATGATCAAGTAATTGTGGTGTACCACAGAGGTTAAGTCAAGATTCATACAAGTTGATACATTTCGACTGCAAAGTATCAATTTTGTCAGTTTTATGTATTAAGAATCTACATTTTATTTAATTGTAGGAATCTCTTTCCAACACACACACATTTTACCAGAAAAATATTTTCTTGTAATTTCTAATGAAATTTAAATAGGTCATGATGGCATAGGTTCTGTAACCAGGTTTTATTGTTTAAGCTCTTGGCTCTGCCAATTAATACTAGCAATTGTTTATATGGAGTCAGTTCCAAACAATTAATAACTTCCTAGTGATCTGGTTCTTGAAATAGTCTTCTAACAATGTGAGTGAATACTCTACAACTAAGTGACTCTTTGAATGGTTTATACACACTAGATAGTCATGACTTTCAAAAGATCTTATGTTAAAATAAGAATTGGTTGGTTAAATAAAGTTTTCCGATAATACAAATATCTGCGAGCTCTGGTGGCATAGTGTCTAAGGCATTTGAATGCTAACCAGAAGGCTAGCAGCTCAAACCCACCAGCCACTTCTCAGAAGGAATATTGGGTAATATAGTTCCATAGACATACCGCCTTGGAAACACAAGGAGGGCTCACTAGGAGTCAGAATCAACTCAGTGGCAGTGAGGTGTTGTTTTTTGTTTGTTTGTTTATTTTTTTAATACTACAAACAAAGAAGTCAGGATGATAAATAGATTTTTCTATCATCTAAGATACTTTTTAGTCTAACTTTTAATGATTTATATATTTCATGATATTATGTATCAGGGAAAGTCCATAGATGAATAAATTTAAATATTAAAACTGTATTGTCTCAATAAAGTTCATTATATTTGTATGGTTCTATCCACTAATCAAACAACTTATGGTTTGTATAGAAATTTCAAGAGGCAGCTGTTCTGGTTACCTAGTACCGCTCTGATAAGAATATACCACAAATGGGATGGCTTTAACAAACAGGAGTTTATTCTCTTACAGTTTGGAGGCTTTAAGTCCGAGTTCAAAGTGCCAGGCTCTAGGGGCTAGGTGAAAGCCCCTTGAACTTAGGCTTAATCTCTGCCTCTTGCTCCCAGCTCACTGAAGTTAGAGGCACCTCTCCACTCAGACAGCTACTGGCTACTAAGGCTAACAAACCCAAGGTCAACAAATAAAATGGCACACTCTCATTGTTACCAAACCACACAGCAGGCCATTAATTCACATCCACTGAAAGTGTCAGGGTCAGCAGAGCATGAAAGGCTACTGAACAATGATACAGCTACAAGCAGCGTTCAAGTGAGCCACAAGCTAGAGACTATCCCTAAAGCATCTCCTTATATACAGGAAGCAGATCATGCCTCTAAGGCAGCTACTCAGCTGCTCACAGTAGATTCCACCATGGAGTTGATTACCAGTGTCATCATGTAGAATACTACATCCAGCTGCCCAGCCACTCAAGCAGGCCCAGCTAAGTTGACAGACAAACAGTGACCACAGCAGCACACATACAGATATTTTTCAATTACTGACAGATTTCATTCTTATTCCTAATTCATCGTCCCTAAAATATTTATGAAATGCTAGGAAGGTTCTCTACCTCTTTTCCTTTATTCATTTTTCCCCTCTGCCTAGAAATGATTATTCTCTCCCATTCCTGTTTATGTTTGTGTTTCCTAATCATCCATTAAGATTCAGATCAGTGGAAAATTTCTCAAAGTCTTTTCCTAATCTTTATTCACTTTTCTTCACAACAGAATTATTTAGAAGTCCCTATTCAGAGCTTTACCATTATTTTCATTGATTTCTCATGTTGTATTTTATTATCTACTTATATTTCTCTATTTCTCATTAGACTAAGTTTTTTGAGTGGAGGCTATTTTATTTTCTTCACTTTTGTAATCATAAGCATGATTGTCATTGATCCTTAATGACTATTTGTAAAATAAATAAATAAATGACTGAATTCAAGAACAGAAAATGACTGTGATTATTATGTAACTGACTAGTGCAAATAATACTTTCATGAGCTAATCTTTTACTTGTACTTTGTATCTTGTAAACACAGGAAGGAAAAGATAGATATTGCCAGGCTGACAATATTTATATTAATAAATAAATAATGTGAAATGAAATTTTAAGTCAATGACAGATTTTAAAAAGAACATGTGGAAGGACTGTTTGTACACAGGGACACAGCTCAGGGGGCAGGAGTGCATGGAGGGATGGACATAGGGAATAGGCAGCTAATACGAGGATGTGGGAGGGGAGATGTTACATTGGGGTAAGTTGTAGTCAATGTCATGAGACAAAGTGCATGTGAACTGTTGTATGGAAAGTGAATTTGCTCTGTAAATTTTCACCCAAATCACAATTAAAAAAAAAAAAAAAAGATAATGTGTTAACAGTGTGTACAGATTGAAATCTTGGTGTTTGATGTTTAATTTGATGGAAGCCTGCATCTTTTCGTTTTCTAGTCTATGGCTAATAAGTTGGGAAATAAAAAGTAGTACTATCAAACATGTAAAAAAAATGTTACTTTTAGTGCAGCAAGTTTTGTATGTGATAAAAGTGTGGATGACAAAGAAAAGAAACTTATGAGAATATGTTTAATTTGATTTTAAAAGTAATATTTTTGAAAATGATTAACAATTACTTTTAAATAATTAATGCAACTTCTATCAATTCCTTTAAATATTACTAAAGTTTTAGTTCATTTTTAAATAATTAATTCTTAAGAAAGGAATTATAGGTCCCAATTAGAACATTTAATATGTATGTGTGTGGTTGTGAACACTCACTTCTCTCTCTCACAGATATATACAAACACATGACCTTAAATAGTTGAGAACTTTAAACCATTTTGTAAAACTGATTCTGTTATTCATATTAATTTCCATTTTTCAATGACAAACTTAAAAAGTTGCCATTTTTGCCATGACAATCTGTTAAATCTGTCATTCTTTATGATTCATCCGAATCCTCATCATTAATCATTTCTGTTAATGACCAAATTAATTAAATATACCTTAAGAACAACTTGTCTTCTCTTTGTAGTTTGAAGTCATCTTTTGCTAAAATAGCAGAAAACTTCCTTCTAAGTTGGCATAAAAGTGAAAAAAGAAATCATGTGGAATAGAAAAATCCAGGAGAATAATATCCTACAGGTAGAAATCTTAAATGCCAAGTGCCCTTTCTCGGCCTCAACCATTTATTCTGAAAATGGCCTATCAAAAAAGCTTAGAGGGAACAGTTTAATTACTGTGCCTTTGACATATGTAATACATTTTCAGTAGCAGGCCCATACATTTATTTAAGGCCAAATGTTGTACAACAGAATGGTCCTCTAAGGTATTTCTTTCTGTTCTTTTTCCAAACATGGCATAAACAGCTTTTCTTTTTTTAGTAACAATGACTTTTTTAGAAATATTTTTAAATGATACTTAAATCATGTTCCACTTTAGAAATAATGCAAGCCAAGGAAGGGATTAGGGAAAGAGATTATTTTACTTCTAAACACTGACTAAAGTACTTAAAATTTATCTGCATATTAAGATAATCTCCTCATATTTATACCTTCTGTGGTGTATCTTTGCCATCATGTATACTTACATGTACCTCTGATACCCCTATATCTTTAGGTATGTCCAGACCCTTATTTATACAAATTAGTATCTTACTGGGGAGCCCGGTGGCACAGTGTTCAACTGCTAGGCTATTAACCAAAAGATTGATGTTTTGAAACCCCCAGCCACTCCGTGGGAGAAAGACATAGCAGTCTGTTTCCATAAAAATTGCAGCATGGAAACCTAAGGCAGTTCTATTCTGTCCTATAGGGTCTCCATCAGTTGGAATCAATTCAATTGCAATGTGTTATGTTATAGGATTGTACAAGGGTAGAGTCATACATACATTCATCATACATAACACCATGTCTAAAACACAATAGGTATTCAGACATAATAATTGAATATATATACTATTCCTTCACACTCTGTGTGCACATATGTTAGGTCAGAATAAAAATATTAATGATAATTTTTGGTTTGAAATAGATAGCATATGAAGAAACTATGTAGAGATATTGCAGTGTAATAAATTACCTGGTTTGGCTTTTTGAACCAAAAGTCTTTGTAAACTCTGTAGTGGAATTTGCCTTGAGCAACTGAGGAGCTCCTGATTGTTAAAGTTATCCACCTGGGGTATTTCTGTTGAGAGTGGCACAAAGCAATGCTCTGGGAAGTTCACTCTCTATCAGGTGTTTAGAATTCTGATATTATGATTGGTTAGTTTGGTCACTTTGCCAGGCTCAAAAGGAGCCCTCCTAGAGTCAGAAGGAGTCTCTCTGACTGCTGGTTGAGAAGAAGTGCTGCCAAGACAAACAAGCTCCTGAGAGACATGTGCTGCTGAGAAAGAGACACCAAGAGACACACATTGCTGAGAGAGAGATACCAAGACACACACACTGCTGGGAGAGAGACTGATGGCTGAGAGACAGCAAGACTGAGAAAGACTGAGCATATTTCTGAACTTGAATTGTAGCCTGGTGCTTCCCTAATAAACCCCATAATCTGAGAGTTTTATGTGACAGCTGCAGTGAATTATTGAACCCAGTGGAGAGGTGGTGGGTGCTGAGGGAGGAACAGTTGGTGTCAGGGTTGGTGAAAGGGCTGGAGGGAGGCAGCATGTCTGGCCTCATAAGAATAGGCCTTGGGCTATTGATGGTGATTCTGTCTTCTTCTTGTCGGGTTAAAAGAGGTCAGAAGATGCAATATCCCTGCCCCTTTGACAAATATACAAGTATAGAAGTATATATAGGGTATAAATATAATAACAACCTGAATTGATTATCCTTTATCTTATAAGAACAAATAATACAGTGTCTTTGAAGATTAAATATCCTTTTAAGAAATGACATCTTTCATATATTACATTTATTAAAAAAAAAAAAAAAAGATCAAGTATACGTATTTTTTTTTTATTAAAAAGTAACTTCGGCAAGAACAAGAAGCTTAAATAAATTTGATAATTTTTTCCATCTTACATGCAAATGCCCTGATGGATCTGTCCTGTGCAGCTATTTCAGTAGATTTAATTTTTAATGTTAATATCCTCTTCTATCATACACAGCTAAAAGCAAAATATTTTTAATGGCCTCATTCCTTGATAAAATTAATGACTGAAAAAAGTATTATCTATGAATCTGTTTTCTTACATAAACCTCATCAGTTTACAAGGTTTGTAGGAATAATGAATCTCAGAAGGGGACTCAAATTGAAGTTTCCAATAATCAAAAATGCTTCAGAAAATATAATGTTAAAATAAACAAAAAAAAATAAACTCCTCCCTTTTGTTAATCTACATAATCCCTCTTTGCTTTAATAGGATTTCAACTAGCTTTAAATATATGAGCTTCTCAGAATTTTGAGAGGCTTAAAGTTTTCTTCCATGCAAGCAAAGTGGATTAAAATGAACCTTTGTGTTTTACAATTTACATTTAACTGACCTATACTCTGAGTCCTTCTAAAGCCCTTAAGTGTTTTCTTTCCTAGTAGGGGCATCTCTCTAGAATAAGATCAAGAGATTCATTCCCTTTGATATATTTCAGCTTGAGAGCACAATGACATGGAACAAATTTCTTGCAGAATATTTTTTCCTCTCTCAATGCATATATGCCTCCAAAAGCATTCCTCTGAATTTAAACATTTAATATTTAGCTCTTCATTTTAGTGACAAATAAATGAGTTAAAAATAGATTTAATGAGTTAAAAATAGATTTTCTGAGAAAATCTTGAAGGAGAAAAAAAAAAGATCTTCTTAGTGAGGTGTCAATAATTTCAATGAGATGTTGAAATAGGTCAAGGCCAGGCTGAATTTTTTCTTTCTTTTTTTTTTTTTTTTTTCCCCAATACTCTCTGTATTTCCATTAGTCAATGTTGACAAACTGAATAACTTTTCTTCTGTTGCCTCAGTCCTATTGAATCTGTTTGGTGTTCTCAAGTCAGCTAACTTGTAGCTCTTTTGAAACAGAATCAAGATGTCTATTTCTTTGCATTAATATAGCAAATTGTGCACAAATGATATTGTATAATAGCTAGAATTCCCAACACATAAAAGTATTAAATACAAAAATAAAGGAATATGTAATACATGCATTCAACTTTTTTTTTTTTTTTTGGTAATAACCAGTATGGACTGTTGTTGTTAGATGCTGTGCAGTAGGCTCCAACTCATAGCGACCCTATGTACAAAAGAATGAAACACTTCCCAGTCCTGTGCCAGCCTTAAAATCCTTGCTATACCTGAGCCTATGGTTGCAACCATTATGTCAATCCATCTCATTGAAGGCCTTCTTCTTTTTTGTTGACCCTCCACTTTGTTGTTGTTGTTTCGTGAGGCAGAGTCGGCCCTGACTCATAGCAACCCCTCCTTGGGTTTCCAAGTGTGCTACCAAGCATGATATCCTTCTCCAGGGAATAGTCCCTTCTGACAATATGACCAAAATAGGTCAGACGAAGTCTGGCCATTCTCACTTCCAAGCAGCATTTCAGCTGCATTTCTTCCAGGACAGATTTGTTAGATTTTTTGGTAGCCCATGGTACTTTCAGTATTATTCCCCAACACCACAACTCAAAAGCATCAGCTCTTTCTACCAAAATACCAAACTCACTGTGGCCGGTCGAGTTGATTTGACTCATCAAGATTCCTTCTTGGGTTTCTGAGGCAATATCTCTATGGAAGGAGATTGCCTAATCTTCTTTCCGAGGATTGGTTGGTGGGTTTGAACCACCATCGTTCTGGTCTTCTTTATTCCAGCTTTCACATGCATATGAGACTTGAAAATACTATGGATTGGGTTAGGGAAGCTCTGGTAGCATAATGCCTAAGGCACTTGACTGCTAACCAGAAGGCTGGTGGTTCAAACTCACCAGCTACTCCTTGGAAGGAAGATTGGGCAATCTATTTCTTTAATGATATCGCCTCAGAAACCCAAGGTGGGGTCACTATGAGTCGGGTCAGACTTGATGGCACAAAACAACAGTCTTCAAAGAGACATCTTTGCTCTTCAGCACTTGAAAGAGGTCTTTTGCAGCAGATTTGCCCAGTGAAATATGCTGTGTGATGTCTTGACTGCTGCTTCCATTTGTGTTAATTGTGGAACCAAGTAATATGAAATCTTTGACAACTTCAATCTTTTCTCCATTTATCATGATACTGCTTATTGGTCCAGTTTTGCGGATTTTAATTTTCTTTACGTTGAGATATAATCCATACTGCAGACTATAATCTTTAATCTTTATCAGTAAGTGCCTCAAGTCATCCTCACCTACAGCAAGCAAAGTTGTGTTGTCTGCACATTGAAGGTTGTTAATGAGCCTTCCTCCAAACCTGATGCCATGCTATTCTTCACACAGTCCGGCTTCTCAGATTAGTTGCTCAGCATACAGACTGAATAAGTGTGATGAAAGAATAGAACCCTAAAAAACTCCCTTCGTGATTCTAAACCATGCAGTATCCCCTTGTTCTCTTTGAATGACAACTTCCTGGTCAATGTACAGGATCTTAATGAACAAAATTAAGTGTTCTGAAATTCCCATTGTTCCCAATCTTATCCATAATTTGTTATGATCCACACAATCAAATTCCTTTGTATAGTCAGTAAAACACCAGTAAACATCTTCCTGATATTCTTGGTTTTCAGCCAATATCTATCTGACGTCAGCAATCACACTCCTCATTCCATGTCCTCTTCTGAATCCAGATTGCATTTCTGGAAGTTCTCAGTCAATATACTGATTCAACTGTTTTTGAATTATCTTCTGCAAAATTTTACTTGTGAGTGATAATAAATATATTGGTCAATAATTTCCACATTCTTTGGGATCATCTATCTTTGGAATGGGTACAAATATGAATCTCTTCCAGTCAATTGGCCAGGTCTTCTAAATTTCTTGGCATGGACAAATGAGTACTTCCAGTGCAGCATCCTTTGTTGAAACATCTCAATACATATTCCATCAATTTCTGGAGCCTTGTTATTTGACAGTTTCTTCAGTGCAGCTTCAACTTCTTCCTTGAATACCACTGGTTCTTGATCATATGACACCACCTGAAGTGGATGAACATCGACCAATTCTTTTTGGTACAACGACTCTGTGTATTCCTTCCATCATCTTTTGGTGTTTCCTCCATCATCCAATCTTTTGCCCATAGAGTCTTTCAATATTGCAACTCGAGGCTTGAATTGTTTCTTCAGTTCTTTCAGCTTGAGAAAGGCTGAGCATATTCTTCCCTTTTGGTATTCTAACATTTCATTATAATAATTAGCTTTGTGTTCTTGATATGCTCTTTGAAATCTTCTATTCGTCTCTTTTATCTTGTCATTTCTTCCATTTACTTTACCTACTCTTCATTCAGGGACAACTTTCAGAGTATCTTCTGATATTCCCTTTGTTCTTTTCTTTCTTTCCTGTCTTTTTAATGACCTTTTGCTTTCTTTCTGGATGATGTTCTTAATATCAGCACACAATTTCTCTGGTTTCCAGTCATTGGTGTTTAATGGATAAAATCTGTTCTGTAGATGGTCTCTAAATTCAGGAGGAATATAATCAAGGTCATATTTTGGGGCTCGAGATCTTGTTTTGATTGTCTTCATCTTCAACTTGAACTTGTACATGAGCAGTTGATGGTCAATTCCACAATCAGCTCCTGGACTTGTTTTGGCTGAAGATACTGAGCTTCTCCATCACCTCTTTCCACAGATGTAGTCAATCTAGTTCCTATGTACTCCATCTAGTGAAGTCCACATGTACAGCCACTGTTTATGTTGTTGACAAAAGTTATTTTCAATGAATAAGTATTGTTTGGCAAAATTCCATCATGCAATGTCCAGCATTATTTCTATCACCAAAGCCATATTATCCAACCACTGGTGATTCTTCTTTGTTTCCAACTTTTGCATTGCAATCACCAGTGATAATCAACAAATCTTGATTGGCATGTTTGGTCGATTTCAGACTGCTGTTGTTGTTGTTGTTGTTAGGTGCTATCAAGTCATTTCTGACTCACAGTGACCCCATGCACAGCAGAATGAAAAACTTCCCAATCCCGTACCAACTCTATATTTGAGCCCATCTTCACAGCCACTCTGTCAATCCATCTCATTGAAGGCCTTTCCCTCTTTCATTGAGCCTCCACCATACCAAGCATGACATCTTTCACCAGGGAATGGTCTCTTCTGACAATTTGACCAAAGTAGATGAGATGAAGTGTGGCCATTCTGGCTTCCAAGGAACATTTCGGGCACACTTCCTCCAGGATAGATCTATTATTTCTTTAAGCAGTCCATGGTACTTTCAGCATTCCTCACCAGCACCGCAACTCAAAAGCATCAACTCTTTTTCGGCCTTCCTTATTCATTGTCCAGCTCTCACATGCATAGGAGGCAATTGGAAATATCATGGCTTCTGTCAGGCGCATTTTATTCCTCAAGGAGAGATCCTTGCTCCTCAGCACTTGAAACAATTCCTTCATGGTTAACTTTCCCAAGGCTACATGTCATCTAATGTCCTCACTGCTGCTTCAATTGGCATCAATTGTAGAACCAAGTGACATGAATTATTTGACAGGTTCCTCAGTCTTCTCTCTATTGATAGTGATGCCACTCATTGGTCCAGTTGTGAGGATTTTTATTTTCTTTATATTGAGACGTAATCCATACTGCAGACTGTATTCTTCAACCTTCATCATCAGTAAGTGCCTCATGTCAGCCTCACTTTCAGCAAGCAAAATTGTATCGCCTGTGTATTGCAGGTTGTTAATAATTATTCCTCCAATCATGATGCCACGTTCTTCTTCATATACTCCATCTTTTCGGATTATTTGCTCATCATATAGATTGAATAAGTGTAGGGAAAGGATACAAATCTGATGCACTCCCTTCTTGATATTAAACCATGTAGTGTCCCCTTGTTCCATTCGAATGACAGCATCCTGGTCAAGGTACAGTTTCCTCATGAGTACAATCAAGTGTTCGGGAATTCTCATTCTTCTCAATGTTATCCCTAATTTGTCATGATCCACACAATCAAGTGCATTTGCATAGTCAATAAAACACAGGTAGACATCTTTCTGGTATTCTTTGCCTTGAGACAAGATCCATCTGACAACAGCTATGATATCCCTTGTTCCACATCCTCTTCTTAATACAGCTTGCACCTCTGGAAGTTCTCTGTCAATATATTGCTGCAACAGTTTTTGAATTATCTTCAGTAAGATCTTACTTGCATGTGCTATTAATAATATTGTTCTATAATTTCCACAATCTGTGGGATCACCTTTCTTTGGAATGGGTACAAATATGGATTTCTTCCAGTCACTTGGCCAGGTAGCTATCTTCCAAATCTCTTGGCATAACCGAGTGAGTGCCTCCAATGGGGCATCCATTTGTTGAAATATCTCAATGGGTATTCTGTCAATTCCCAGAGCCTTGTTCTTCACCAATTCTTTCATTGCAGCTTCAAGGTCCTCCTTCAGTACCATTAGTTCTAGATCATATGCCACTTCCTGAAATGGATGAAGATCGACCAGCCTTTTTTGGTACAGTGTATTCCTGCCATGCTCTCTTGATGTTTCCTGCATCATTCAATATTTTGCCGTAGAATCTCTCAATATTGTAACTTGAGGCTTAAATTTTTTCTTCAATTCTTTCAGCTTGAGAAATGTCAGGAGTGTTTTTCCCTTTTGGTTTCAAACTCCAAGTCTTTGCACATCTCATTATAATAATTGGTTTTGTCTGCTTGAGCTGCTCTTTGAAATCTTCTGTTCAGCTTTTTTATCTTGTCATTTCTTCCATTTGCTTTAGCTATTCTCCACTCAAGGGCACATTTCAGAGTCTCTTCTGTCATACATTTCAGTCTTCTCTTCCTTTCTCGTGTTTTTAGTGATCTTGTGCTTTCTTCATGGATATTGTTCTTGATATTCTCCCACAATTCTTCTGGTTTTTGGTTGTTGGTGCTCAAGACATCAAATCTTTTCTTTAGATGATCTCTAAATCAGAAGGGATATATTCAAGATCATATTTTGGCTCTCTTGGACTTGTTTTAATTGTCTTTAACTTCAGGTTGAACTTGCATAAGAGCAGTTGATGGTCTGTTCCACAATCATCTCCTGGCCTGGTTTTGGCTGAAGATATTGAGCTGTTTCACTGCCTCTTTCCACAGATGTAGCCAATCTGATTCTTATGATTTCCATCTGGTGAAGTCCACATGTATAGTCACCGTTTGTGTTGTTGAAGAAAGGTGTTCGCAATGAACAAGTAGTTGGTCTTGCAAAATTCTACCATGCGAGTTCCAGCATTATTTCTGTCACCAAAGCCAAATTTTCCAAAGACCAGTGATTCTTCTTTGTTTCCCACTTTTGCATTCCAGTCATCAGTAATAATTAACACATCCTGTTTGCATGTTTGGTCAATTTCAGACTGCAGAAGTTAATAAAAATAATCAATTTGCTCATCTTTGGCTTTGATGGTTGGTGCATAAATTTGAATAATAGTCATATTAAAGGGTCTTCTTTGTAGGTGTATGGATATTATCCTATCACAGACAGCATTGTACTTCAGGACAGATCTTGAAACATCCTTTGTAATGATGAATGCCACGTCATTCCTCTTCAAACTGTCATTCCCGGCATAGTAGATCATATGGTTGTCTGATTCAAAATGGTCAAAACCAGTCCATTTCAGCTCACTAATGCTGAGGGTATCAATCTTTATGCGTTCCATTTCATTTTTGACAACTTTCAATTTTCCTAGATTCATACTTCGTATATTCCATGTTCCAGTGATTAATGGATGTCTGCGGCTGTTTCTCCTCAATTTGAGTGGTGTCATATCAGAAAATGGAAGTCTCAAAAGCTTTACCTTATCCATATGAGTAAGGATTGATTTACTTTGATGATACAGCACTTTCCCATTCCTATTTTGAGAGCTTTCTAACCTAACTGGACTATTCATAAAGTTGCAAAGTTGCATGGTATTGTATCAGACAGAGTTTCTTTGCTATTCATAAGGATTTCCCTGGCCAATTCTTTGAGAAGTAGATGGTCTCTTCCTTCTTCCTAGTTTGTCTCAGTCTGTAAGCTGTGCTGATACTTGTGCACCATGTGCATTCTGCTGGGTTTGAAACACCAATGACACAGCCTCAAAACTCACATCAACACATCAGCACAGTAGGACAAACCTACAGGCAAGTTTGTCTCCCTGTTGGAAACCTCTCCTACCACCCTTTCCTGGGTCCCTGCGGCTGACTCTTCCTCTGTCCCAATTCCTAGGCCTTTTAATTCCCTTTCTCCTTCTCTCCTGCCCTGTTTCTTTGGGGATGCCTATGTTCCCTCTCCTTACCTGGATCCCTGTGGCTGACTGCTTTTTTTTCAGACTGCAGAAGTTGGTAAAATCTTCAGTTTCCTCATATTTGGCTTTAGTGGTTTGTGTAAATTTGAATTATAGTAATAATAAGTGGTCTTCCTTTCAAGTGTATGGATATTATGCTATTACTGACAGCATTTTACTTCAGGATAAATATTGAAGTATTTTTGTGTGATGATGAATGCCACATACTTCCTCTTCAATTTGTCATTCCAGCCACTGTAGATCAATCATAGGGTCATCTGATTCAAAATGCCCAAAACGAGTCCATTTCAGCTCATTAATGCCTAAGATATCAATCTTTATGTGGTCCATTTCATGTTTGACAACTTTTCAATTTTCCTAGATTCATACTTCCATGTTTCGATTATTAATGGATGTTTGCATCTGTTTCTTCTCATTTTGAGTTGTGCCACATCAGCAAATGGAGGTCCTGAAAGCTTTACTCCATTTACTTCATTGAGCTTGGCTCTACTCTGAGAAGGCAGCTCTTCCCTAGTCATATTTTAGTGCCTTCCGACCTGAGGGGCACATCTTCCAGTACTATATTGGACAATGTTTCAGGGCTATTCATAAAGTTTCCAATTATATATCAGATAATGTGTCACTGCTATTCATAATGTTTTCACTGGCCAATTGTGTGAGAAATGGAAGGTCGCTTTCTTCTTCCAAGTCTGTCTTAATCTGCAAGGTACCCTGAAACCTGTCTGCCATGGGTGACCCTGCTGATATTTGAAATACCTGTGGCATAGCTTCCAGCCTCACAGCAACAGACAAACTACCACAGTAAAACAAACTGGCTGATAAGTGGTGGAGTGTGAACTAAATTTCATGAATTGATTGTGGATGATAAATGAAAAGCAACCAAACTTCAATATTGTTAAATAAGAAAATTAACAGACATCTTACCATGATTTTAAGGTTTTTCTTATCAAGGATGTCTGACCTAAACTTACTAACCTTTCCACAAACTGCTCTTTAGCAATATAAATTTGTTTCATCTAGCTAGAAGAGGATAGTAACCAAAGCATTACCTCCTAATTTAAATCTCAAAAAGTCTCCTGGCCTAGGTTGTGGAGGTCCAAATTATTAGTAGTCAGAACAGAAATATTCTGATATCAATTGATCTCAGAAATGTTCCATCTCATAAATGGGGAAAGGCAGTGTTCAATCAATCATGTTAGAATTAGCCAGTGGTTGATCTGTATTTCTCCCTGCTCTTTTCTTTATAGGATCTCTGGTGGCATAGTGCCTAAGGCCATTGACTGCTAACCCAAAGGCTGGCAGTTAAAACCCACCAGCCACTCTTTGGAAGGAAGATTAGGCAATCTACTTATGTAGTGATATCACCTCGAAAACCCAAGGAGAGGTTGCTATGAGTTGAATCTGACTCGATGGCAGTGAGTTTGTTTTTTTGGTTTTCTTTTCTTTATAAAGGAGCTCTGGTGGTATAGTAGTTATGTCATTTGGCTATTAAACAAAATAGTTGTTTGAACCCACCAGCTGTTCTGTGAAGAAAGATGAGGTAGACACTTGACTGAAGATTTACAGCCTTGGAATCAGTGGGGTTGCTAAGTCTGAACCAACTCTATAGCAGTGAGTTTACTTTTCTTCTCTTAATAAGCCTCATTGCACCTACATTCTTGGAGTCACTTTTTTTCTCTGGAATCAAAATGACATTCCTATCTGCATATGGAATAACTGCTCAGACTAAATCTTTTATTCAAATTCCCATGAGTTTTCATTATTTTTAAGAATTTGGTATATATTAGAGCTTAAATTTTGAAGCACTTGGTTTGTGGAAGGCTGTCATCTACATTGGGAGCCTTAACTCAATTTTGAGTCTTGACATAAGTTTAGATGGTATTTTATGAGTATAAAGATTTTTCTTTTGTTAGGACTGACCCTGTAATGTTAGAATAAGACTCCTGTAAAACACTATTTCTTTAGAACTTGTCATCAACTTTTTGTTATAATTAATTTATTCTCTCTCTAAGATTCAGTTCCAGAAGCCTGAAAAGTCAGTTCAAACCCACCAGCCACTCCTCAGAAGGAAGACTGGGCAATCTAATTCTATAAAGACACTGCCTCAGAAACCCAAGGAGGGGTCATTATGAGTAGGAACCAACTTGACGGCACTGAGTTTGGTTTTGGAAGATACAGCTATCAATTCCTTTTGCATCCTGTGATCTAAGTCCAAACCAAAAAAAAAAAAAAAAAAAAAAAAATCTCACCGCTGTCAAGTCAATTTTGACTCATAGAGACCCCTCCTTGGGTTTCTGAGGCTGTATCTCTACAGAAATAGATTGCCCAGTCTACCTTCTGAGGAGTGACTGTTGGGTTTGAACCACCACCCTTCTGGTTAGCGGTCAAATGCACTACACCACCAGAGATCCTGTGATCAAAGACAGAGCCTTCTAAAGATTCCTGGGCAGAACTTTCGGACTGACCACCTAGGCTATGACAAACACTGAATGGGCACTTTTAAGGATTACTGACTGCAAGGAGGCCTCACAGGAAACATTCATTTTTTAATTATCCATTGTTCTATCTAACTTTTAGTAAACTGTTAACTGATCCTACAAATATGCTGTGTGTCTTTTACTTTAGGATAAGAACCACTGCCACAACTCTTCTGTCAGTTTGTCTTACAGTGGTGGCTAGTGTGTTCCTGTGAGTCTAGAGGCTATGCCACCAGTATTTCAAATACCAATGTGACCACTCAGGGTGGACAGGATTCAGTGAAGCTTCCAGACTAAAACAGACTCAGAAGAAAGAAAGGGCCATCTGCTTTTCAAAGAAGTGGCCCGTGAAAACCTTGTGAATAACAGTGAAAAACTGATATGTTACTGAAAAACTTATGAATACCCCTAAAGCTTTTTCTGATGTAATGTCTGAACATGAGATTCTCAGGTCAGAAAGCACTCAAAACACAACTGGGGAAGAGCTGCCTCCTCAAAGTAGAATTAGCCTTAATGGCATAGATGAAGTAAAGCTTCCGGGGCCTTCATTTGCTAATAGGGCACAACTCAAAATGGGAAGAAAAACTGCAAACATTTGTTAGTAATTGGAATGTGAAATGTAGAAAGTATGAATATGGGAAAACTGCAAGTTGTCAAAGAGAAATGGAATGCACAAAGATTGATAGCTTAATCATTATTGAACTATTATTGGCATTTTAAATCAGACAAGCATATGACCTTCTATGACGGAAATGACAAATTGAAGAAGAATAGCATGGCATACATCATCACCAAAAATATTTCAAGATCAATCCTGAAGTACAATGTTGTCAGTGATTGTTCTGGTTACCTAGTGATGCTCTGACAAGAATATGCCACAAATGGGATTGCCTTAACAAACAGGAGCTTATTCTCTTAGAGTTTGGAGGCTTTAAGTCCAAGTTCAAAGTGCCAGGCTCTAGGGGCTGGTGAAATCCCCTCAACTTTGGGGTTCAGCTCTGCCTCATGCTCCCAGCCCACTGGAGCTAAAGGCTTTTCTTCACTCAGACAGCTGCTGGCTGCTGAGATTGACAAATCCAAAGTTGACAAGGAAAAAGTCACAGTCCCGATGTTACCAAACCACATGGCAGGCCATTAATTCAAGTCCATTGAAAGTCCCAAGGTCAGCAGAGCATGGCAGGTTGCTGAACAATGGCATAGCTACATGAAGCACTCAAGTGTGTCATAAGCTAGAGACCATTCTCCAAGGTTTCTCCTAATATAGAGGAAACAGACCACATCCCTAAGGCACTCAGCTGCTCACAGCAGATTCCACCATAGAATTGATTACCAGTCTCATAATGAGGATTCCTACATCCTGCTGCCCAGCCACTCAACCAGGTCGAATCAAGGTGACACACACACTTAACCATGACAATGATGAGATAATATCCATACCCCTACAAGGAAGATGAAATAACACTAATATTTTTCAAATTTACTCATCAAACATTAAAGGCAAAGAAGAAGAAATTGAAGAATTTTACCGACTTCTACAATCTGAAATTAACCAAACATGCAATAAGATTTATTGATGTTTATTGGTGATTAGAAGGTAAAAGCTGGAAACAAAGAAAAATTATAAGCAATTGGGAAATATGGTCTTGTTGATAGAAATGATGCTGGAGATCACATAATAGAAATTTTCAGAACCAACAACTTATTCTTTGTATATACCTTTGTTCAACAATATAAATAAAGATTGTACATGTGGACCTCACCAGACGGAATACACTTGAGTCAGATCAACTACATCTATGGAACAAGACAATGGAGAAGTTCAATACCTTCAGCCAAAATAAGACCAGGAGATGACTGTGGAACACACCATCAATTGTTCATATGCAAGTTCAAGGCAAAACTGAGGAAAATTAAAACAAGTCCATGAAAGCTGAAATATGACCTTGATTATGTCACACATGAATGTAGAGATGATCTGAAGAACAGCTTTAATACAATGAACACCATTGAATGAAAGCCAGATGAGTTATGAGATTACATAAAGTTCAAAATACATGAAAAAAGAAAAAGTTCATTAAAAAGACAGAAAAAGAAGAAAAGTCTCTTCTGGATGTCAGAAGAGACTCTGAACCTTGCTCTTAAATAGAGAGTAGCTAAATCAAATGGAAGAAATGACAAGAAGAAAGAGCTGAACAGAATGTTTCAAAGGGCAGATCAAGAAGACAAAGTCAAATATGGTTCTGGCAAGATGGCGGACTAGGCAGAAGGATTGCACAGACCCTCTTCAACAAAGGAAAGGGAAACCAATTAACACAGACACAAAAGACAATCTTGGACCCCTGAGCCCTGAAGGGAAGGATACAGAATTGGACTAAACCCCAAGTAGCAGAAGAATTT
>NW_006921660.1:10748963-10750589 GCF_000298275.1 Orycteropus afer afer | reverse complement strand
GTGCAGTCTTTCTGCCTAGTCCACCATCTTGCCGGAACTCCCCCCTAGTTCTTGAGTGGCGACCTCATTCCCTTGTCCTGGTGGGTCCGTTCCTTTCCCTCTTGGACATGGCAGCCCTGTCCTCTCACATTTGGGCAGCTGCTATGACTCCATCATATGAACGAGCAGCGCCACACTCCAGAACTGAGTTGGTGAAGGTCTGGCTCTTTGAAACCTAGGGGGCTGTGGTGGTTTCACCCCTAGAGGCCATGGTCCTCCCTTTGGGGCTGAGGCAATTCTGCTTCTCATTTTCTTGGTTCCTCTGCTTCTGCTGATCAATGCTGCAGGCAACCCACTCCCCCAGAAATCTTCCTGCCTCAAAAGCACTCAGCTTTCTTGTTCCATGGGCCAGCCAATCTGCTACTCCATTTCTTGCCAGTTTGTTCTACCAATTAACACCTGAAGGCAACCCACTCTGCTAGGAAGCCGCTTTCACAGTGGCATCTGGCTTTCTCCTCCACGGGCTGGTAATCCTGTTGCTGTTTAATGCTGGTCTCCGGGCTCTGTTACTGCCATCTCTCATGCTGGTCTCTCTGCCAGTGTCTCTCAGCCAGTCTCATGGCTCTGCTGATCTGTCTCTCATGGCGCAAGGTAGGGTCTGCCTGCCAGGGTCTCGGGTCAAGAACACACTCCAATCCTGTTTCCATATTTTAGGTATCTGTCAGAGAAACACCCCAATCTCTAGGTACCATATTCTGTTCTGGTTACCTAGTACTTCTCTGAGAAGAATATACCACAAATGGGATACTTAAACAAACAGGAGTTTATTCTCTAACAGTTTGGAGGCTTAATTCTGAGTTCAAAATGCCAAGCTCTAGGGGCTGTGTGAAGACCCCTCAACTTTGGGTTTCTGCTTTTGCTCCCAGCCCACTGAACCTAGAAACTTCTCTTCACTCAGGCAGCTACTCGCTGCTGAGGCTAACAAACCCAAGGTCAACAGATAAACTGGCACAGTCCCAATGTTACCAAAGCATGTGGCAGACCATTAATTCAAGTGCATCAAAAGTCCCAAGATCAGCAGAGCATGGCAGACTGCTGAACAATAACATGGCTACATGTAGGGTTCAAGTGTGCCATAAGCTAGAGACCATTCCCAAAGCTGTTTCTTATATACAAGAAGCAGACCACATACCCAAAGCAGCTACTCAGCTGCTCCAATAAATTCCACAATGGAATAATTACTAATCTCACCATGGGGAATAACTATATTCAGCTGCCCAGCCACTCAACCAGGCTCAGCCAAGTTGACACACAAACCTAACTACCACAGATTGTTGTTGTTTGTTGTTGTTATATGCCATCGAGTCAGACTCAAATCATAGCGATCCCTCCTTGGGTTTCCAAGGCAGTATCACTATGGAAGTAGATTGCCAAATCTTCCTTCCCAGGAGTGGCTGGTGCTTTTGAACCGCCAGCCTTCTGGTTAGTAGTCAAGTGTCTTAGGCACTACGTGCAAATGAGTTTTTGATTTTCTAGATATATTGTCTCTGGTAGTTGTTATTAAAACAGTCACTATTATACCCCAATAATATTATTTATCCTTGTTGTTGTTGTTGTTGTTGTTATGTTTTTATGTGCCGTCGAGTC
>NW_006921660.1:10748032-10748525 GCF_000298275.1 Orycteropus afer afer | reverse complement strand
TTGAACCGCCAGCCGTCTGGTTAGCAGGCAAGTGTCTTAGCCACTATGCTACCAGAGCTCCCCATTTATCCTCATTCCATTGTAAATAAACTTTCCTTTATGTTCAAAAGAGTGTCATTATTAGTAAAGTAGTCCGACATGGTATCTTCACTTTTTTCTGTTCAGGAACATTTTAAACAGTTACAACCTACCATTATTCATTTACTGGTATTTTCTCTGGGTTAACATTTGGAAAATTCTATAAAAATTAATACACTAGCAATAGTTTGGGACAGCAGGATTTTAGAGTGTTCTTAGTATAGCTTAGACTTAAGTTATTATTAGTAAATTATTATTGTTGTTGTTGTTATTTGCCATCAAGTCAGCCCCGACTCCTAGCGACCCCTCCTTGGGTTTCTGAGGCAGTTATCACTACAGAAGTAGGAATGCCCAACCTTCCTTCCGAGGAGTGGCTGGTGGGTTTGAACCGCCAGCCTCCTGGTTAGCAGTCAAG
>NW_006921660.1:10722564-10747052 GCF_000298275.1 Orycteropus afer afer | reverse complement strand
TAAGGCTGGAAATGTCCATATATACTGTAGTCCTTGAAAAATACTCCACCAGTTTTTTTTTTTTTTTCTTTTTTAATATTTCGTCTATTTGTCTCTACAGATTTCTCAGAGAAAATTTTGACAAAGAATCTATTTATGATTATTATTATTTAGTTTTCATGGCTAACATCAAGTATATCTGTTCATAATGTTTTAATAAGTGATACATCTTTTATCCAAGAATAATATATTAGCTACAATAAATGGATCCTAATAGAATGGGAGAAAAAATGTGAATCATAACCTGAAATTCTTAAAAAATCTTAAAAAAAAAATTCTTAAAAAATCCTGAATTATTGAACCTATTGAGATTAGAGGACACCTTGAGACTATTACCCTGAATCCTCTTTAAATTTGGGACAAAACTATCCCCTGAGGTCACCATTGAACTGTGCAATACATCGGGATGTCACCTGTGAATACTGTACTCCTTTAAAAGCCTCATCCATATAAACTCAACCATGAAAAATTAGTAAGAAAATGAAAGAAGAGAAGGTAAGTGGGCACGGAAACTAGATTATTACAAATAAAATATCTAGAATGGAAATGATGACAATGTAATAAATATCAATAGAAAATTTTTGTAGAAATAATTGAATGGGAACCAAATTTGTTTCATAAAGCTTCACTGCAAACACAATAAAATATTATCTAAAGGAAAGTCCATTTTTGATTATCTGATTTTATCAGTTTCTGCTTTAGCGTCACAACTCAATATTCTTTAAAGTTTATTAGTTCTAATGTTTGTACTCAGGATTGGACAAACTGTTTTATCACTGATGGTATCATTGGACTTCTACACATACATGTTTTTCTAGAATACAAGTGGTCCTACCATGTGGACTTTTGTCTAAGTAGTTAGCTAGGTATACTGGAAAGAATTATTTATCAAATGCTTCCATTTACCAAGGAAAGCACATACTTTAGGATTTTGGTGAGATTAAATTTAGGAAGTAGGATTTCTTTTGGAAACACATAGTCACTTTGATGTGGATGACCACATGGCAAAAAGGATAATGAATATTGTAGCTGATGTTAGGTACCATCAAGTCAATTCCTATTGATAGTGATCCCATATATAATGGAACAAAAATAGCCTGCTCCTTTGCCATCTTCAAAATTGTTGCAATGCTTGAGCCATTTTATTGCAGCCAGTTGTTAATGCATGGCATTGACATGACATTGAGGATCTTCTTTTTGTTTGCTAAGATAGTCATCTACTTTATAAGCATGATGTCCTTCAGTGGGGACTGTCCCATCATACCCTGTCCAACGCAGGCAAGACAGAGTCTCACCATCTTCATTTCTAAAGAACGTTCTGGCTATTCTTCCAAGACAGACTTTTCTCCTTCTTCTGACATTAATGGTATATTCAATATTCTTCGATAATGCAATAATTCAAATGTGTCAGTTCTTCAGACTTTCTAATACATTGTCCAGCTTTTCCATAAATATGAGGTTATTGAAAATACCACAACATTTGTCAAGTGCACCTTTGTCCTCAAAACGGTATCTTCTTTTTAACACTTTAAAATGGTCTATGACAGCAGAGTTGTTGTGGTAGTTAACTTTGTGTGTCAACTTGGCTGGGCCTGGTTAATTGGCTGGGCAGCTGGATGTAGTATTTCCCATGATGAGACTGCTAATCAACTCCATGGTGGAATCTACTGTGAGAAGCTGAGTAGCTGCCTTAGGAATGTGGTCTGCTTCTTGCATATAAGGAGAAGCTTTGGAGAATGGTCTCTGGCTTATTGGCCCTCTTGAACCTTGCATGTAGCTGAGTCGTTGTTCAGCAGCCTGCTATGCTCTGCCGACCTTAGGACTTTCAATGGACATGAATTAATGGCCTGCTGTGTGGTTTGGTAACATCGAGACTGCCATTTTATTTGTCGACCTTGGGCTTGTTAGCCTCAGCAGCCAGCAGCTGCCTGAGTGACAAGATGCCTCTAGCTTCAATGACTGAGAGCAAGAGGCAGAGCTGAAGCCCAAGTTTGAGGGGCTTTCATCCAGCCCCTAGAGCCTGGCACTTTGAACTTTGAATAAATGCCTCCAAACTGTGAGAAGATAAACTCCTGTTTATTAAGGCCATCCCATTTGTGCTATATTCCTGTCAGAATGGCACTAGGTAACCAGAACAGTTGTCCAATAAAATATGTTTGAATTCTTCATTGATGCTTCCATGAGCACTGATTGTTCATCCAAGTAAAATGAAATCTTTAACAATTTCAATATTTTCTGTTTATCATGATGTTGCTTATTGAACAGTTTTAAGGATATTTGTTTTCTTCACACTGAGATATAATACATATGAAGGCTGTAATCTTTGATCTTTAATACTTCAAATCCTCTTCATTTTCAGTAAGCAACGTTGAGTTATCTTTATATGGCAGTTTATAATTGAGTTTTTGCCAATCCTGAGGCCATGTTTTTCTTCTTATAGTCTAGTTTCTTAGATTATTTGCTAAGCATTAATGATTGAATACATATAAGAAAAGATTCAAACTTGACATATACTTTTCCTGATTTTAAACCATGCAGTATCCCCTTGGTCTGTCCCAAAGACGGCCTTAGTTTATGTACAAGTTCCTCATGTGCACAATTAAGTATCCTGGGATTCCTATTCTTAGCAATATTATTCATAATTTGTTATGATCCGCACAGTCAAATGCCTTTGTGTGGTCAATGAAACAAACAGACATTTTTCTGATGTGCTCTGTTTTCACACACTATACATTTGACATCATTAATAAAAATATCTTGTTCCACAAGGGATTCACACTGAAACGAGTGTGAATTTCTGGCAGTTTCCTATTAATGTACAGCTGTGATCATTTTGCAATTTATCATCACCAAAATTTGCTTGCATGTGATTTTAATTATATTGCTTGTTACTATCGACATTCTGTTAGATCACTTTTGTTTAGAACTGGCACAGAGATAGAACTCTTTCAGTTGATTGGCAGGGTAGCTGTCTTCCAAATTTCTTGCCATTGATGAGTGAGTGCTTCCAACATTGGATCTGTTTGCTAAAGCATCTCAATTGTATTCCTTTAGTACCTGGACCCTGATTTTTCACAAATGTCTTCTGTGCAGCTTACACTGATAGTACCATTGGTTCTTGATTATATACTACCTCAGGAAATGTTTTCACATTAACAAATTCTTTTCAATAAAGTGACTGTGAGTTCCTTTCATTTTCTTACGGTGCTTCCTGAATTGCTCTTATTTATTTATTTATCAATTTATTTATTCATTCATTTTTGACCAAAGAGTATTTCTTCAGTTCTTTTAGTTTAAGAAATATGCCAAATGTGTTTTTCCTTTGCTTTCTTACTCTAGATCTTTGTACCTTTCATTATAATATTATACTTTTTCTTGCTAAGCCACCCTTTGAAATCTGTTCAGCTCTTTTTACTTCACCATTTCTTCCATCCATTTTAGCTATTTTCTGTTCAACAGAAAATTCTATAGTTTTCTAACATCCTTTTTTTGTCACTTCCTTTCCCTCCTGTCTCAAATGACTCTATTTTCTTCATATATGATGTATTTGATGTCATCCCACAACTTGTCTGGTCTTCAGTCATTGGTGTTTGATACATCATATCTATTCTTTAGATGGTCTCTAAATTCAGGTGGATATATGCAAAGTCATACATTGGCTCGTGTGAATTTATTTTAATTTTCTTCTTCATCAGCTTGAACTACATATGAACAATTGATGATCTGTTCCATAGTCAGACCCTGCCATTCTTCTGACTAATTACATTGAGCTTCTCCATTGTCTCTTCACAGATGCATTTGATTTGATTCCTATGTATTTCATGTGGGAAAATCCACATGTATAATCACTATTTATGCTGTTGAAAGAATTTCCAATGAATAATCATTGGTCTTGGTACATTTTATTATGTGTTCTTCAGTGTCATTTCTATCACTGAGGTCATATTTTCCAGCTACTGAACTAATGATCTTTTTCTTCCAACTTTCACATTCCAATCAATGACTCCAGTAATTATCAATGTATCTTGATTGCATGTCTTATTAGTTTCTGACTGCAGAATTTGGAAAAAATCTTCAATCTTTATATTTGCTATTAGAGGTGCATAAATCTGACTATTATTCATATTAATTGATCTTCTTTGTAGTCATATGGATACTATTTTATTAATTACAGTTTTTTTTTTGTTTGTTTGTTTTTAAGCACAGTTGTAGGACAATGAATATGATGGCATCTCTTCACATCACCATTCTAGCATTCTAGACCATATCATGGTCTGTTCGAACATGGTCAATTCATTTCAGTTCAGGAGCTCTGGTGGTGTAGTGCCTAAGGCATTTGACCACTAACCAGAAGGGTGGTGGTTCAAATCCACCAGCCACTCCTTGGAAGGAAGATTAGGCAATCTACATCCATAGAGATAAATCCTCAGAAACCCAAGGAGGGGTCGCTCTGAGTTGAAACTAACTCCATGTCAGTGACTTTGGTTTGAAGGTTTTTTTTTTCTTTTTTTTTTCAGTTCACTGATGCCTAGATATCAGTCTTCAGGAGTTCCATTTCATTTTTGATGACTTAACAATTTTTCTTAATTAATACTTTGCACATTCCACATTCAGTTTACAAATGTATGTTTGCAGCTATTCTCATTTTGTGTCATGGCACAACAGCAAGTGGAGGTAATCCATCCATGCCATTAAAGTCAACTCTGCTTTGAGGAGTCAGTTCTTTCCAGGCATACTTTGAGTGCCTTCCAATCTGAGGGACTCATCTTCAACACTCAAACAATATTTTTCTCTTATTCATAAGGTTTTCAATGTCCATTTATTTATTTATTGAGAAAATCTATAGTTTAAGTTTTTTTTTTTTTTTTTTTTTAATGAACAATGTTTTGATTATCTTGACAAAGCAGAGGTTACATAGTTGCCAAATGATCACTAAGTGATACTTTTGTTGTTGTTGTTAGGTACTGGCAAGTCAATTCCAAGCCATAGTGACACTGTGTACTGCAGAAAAAAAATAAGGTGGTGCTGTACCATCCTTATGATTATTGCTATGTTTAAGCCCATTGTTACTGTCACTAAGCTAATCCATCACTTTGAATGTCTTTCTCTTTTTCTCTGACTGTTATTTTACCAAGCCTGATGTTTTTCTACAGGGAATGGTCCCTCCTGATAACATGTCCAATGTACATGAGATGAAATCATGCTATCCTCACGTCAAAGGAACATTCTAGCTGTACTTCTTTCAAGGCAGATTTGTTCTTTCTTCTGGCAGTCCATGGTATATTCAGTTTTCTTTGCCAACACTGTAATTCAAAGACATCTATTCTTCCATATTTATTATTCATCTTTGGCAAGCAAATGAGATAATTTAACAGACCCAGACTTGAATTAAAGACTTTAGTCATTCATATGATACCTTTTCTTTTCAGCATTTTAAAGAGGTCTTTCACTCAGATATGGCCAATGAAGTATGCAATTTGATTTCTTGACTGCTATGATGGCAAATTCAAGTAAAATGAAATCCTTTACAACTTCAATCTATTGTCCACTTATCATGATGTTGCTTATTCGTCCAGTTGTGAGGACTTTTGTTTTCTTTATGTTGAGGTGTAATCTATAATGAGGGCTATAGTCTTTGTGCTTCAAGTCCTATTCACTTTCAGCAAGCCAGATTGTGTCATCTGCATATCACAAGTTGTTAATCAGTCTTCCTCCAATCCTGATCTGCGTTCTTCTTCACATAGTCCAACTTCATAGATTATTTACTCAGCGTAGAGATTGAGTAATTGTGGTGAAAGGATGCAACCCTGATACACACACTTCCTGATTTTAACCACTCATTATTGTCTTGTTCTGTTCAAATGACTGCCTCTTGGTCTATGTACACGTTCCCCATGAGCACATGAGTTCTGGAATTCCAATTTTTTGCAATAGAATCCATAATTTGTTATGCTCTGTCTGATCAAATGTCTTTGAATAATCACTAAAACACAGTTAAATATTTTTATGGTATTCTTTGCTTTCAGCCAAGATTCATCTGACATCAGCAATGATATCCCTTGTTTCATGTCCTCTTCTGAATCCAGCTTGAATTTCTGGCAATTTCCTGTCAATGTACTGCTGTAATCATCTTTGAATTATCTCCACCAAAATTTTATTATCATGTGAAATTAATGATATTGTTGGATAATTTCTACATTCTGTTGGATCACCTTTCTTTAGAATGAGGAAAAAAAATGATCTTTTTGAGTGGGTTGACCAGGTAGCTATCCTCCAAAATTCTTGGCATAATTGACTGAGTTCTTCCAGTATTGTATCTCTTTTTGAAACATTTCTATTGGTATTCTGTCAATCCTGGACTTTTTTTTTTTTTTTCTTTTTTTAGCCAATTCCTTGAGTGTAGCTTGGATATTTTTTCTTTAGTACCGTTGATACTTGATCATATGATTCCTCCAGAAATGGACTGCTACTCAAAGTATTTAAATTATTTTTGGTACATTGAATTTGTTTATTCCTTCTGTCTTCTTTTATCTTCCCTGTATCCTTTAATATTTTCCCCATAGAATCTTTCAATGGCCTTCAATGAGCCATAGGACCTCAAAACACATAGTAAACAAGGTCATCTTCCTTCATGAACTAACAAGGCAGGAGTGATCTCAACAAGGTTTAGAGAGGTGCCAAAGGCAAATTTTGATGAGTCAACTTTGCCCAAAAGTGTTTTGTTATAGCATCTACAAGTATCAATCATCAGGATTAATTCTGATTGGAGGCTTGTTTGGCCTCTTTCTCTGTGTCTTCCAGTTAGAACTCATTCTTATGCATTCAAACAACAGAAAATAATCCAAGGAAGGCACACAATTGCAAGTAAGTACTTTCTAGAGTTATATAAATAAAAATAAAATAAAATAAAGCAATAAATGAATTAGATTGTAAATGACAAGATCATTTACAAATGTTTTACCTCCAAGAGAATTAACTCAGGTTAATTAAATTAAGCAACATTAGTTCAGATTATCATTGAGACAAATTCACCTATCAGTAGATCAAGATGTTTACATATTTTTGCACAAAGGTTCCCATTAGTAGGCCTATTGTTCTGAGTATCTCATGGAATATCAACAAAGATCTTCTGAATAAAGTTTTATTATTTAAAAAAAAAAAGAAAAGAAAAAGAAAAACACTGTGTGGTGTCATAAATTACCTGGAATGGCTTTTCTAGCCATAAGTCTTTGTAAACTCCATGGTGGAATTTGCTGTGAGCAACTGAGGAGCTCTTGATTATTAAAATTATTAATCTGGGGTATTTCTGTTGAGAGTTGCACAAAGCAGTGTTCTGGGAAGTTCACTCTCAAGTGCTTAGAATCTAATGTAATGATGGGTTGGTTTGGCCACTCTGCCAGGCTCCAAAAGAGCTGTCCTTGAGACAAAAGAAGTCTCTGGCTGAGAAAGACATGCTGCTGAGAGAAGAAACATGCTCCTGAGAGACACACGCTGCTGAGAAAGAGACACTGAGAGACACATACTGCTAGGAAAGAGACTGAGAGAGACTGTTGGTTGAGAGACAGTGGGATGTGAGAGACTGAATGTACTTCCTGAACTTGAATTGTATTCTGGTGCTTCTCTAACAAACCCCATAATCTATGAGTTCTCTATGGCCACTGCAGCGAGTTATTGAACCTAGCAGAGAAGTGGTGAGTGTTGCAGGAGGAATGGTTGATGCAAGGGCTGGAGGGAAGCAGCATGACTGGCCTCGCAGGAATAGGCCTTGGGCTACTGATGGTGATTCTACTTTTCTCTTGTGTGGTTAGAGGAGATCAGAAGATGCAGCTCCTTGCCCCTTTGGCGTACTGCCATCAAGTTGATTTCAACTCATAGTGTCCATATAAGATAGACTAGTACAGCCCCATAAAGTTTCCAAGGCTATAAATCTTCACAGAAGCAGGCTGCCTCATCTTTCTCTGACAGAAGGCCTGGTGGATTTGAACCATCAACCATCTGATTAACAGCCAAATGCTTTAACCATTGCACCACCAGAACTCCTTAAAGTTAATTTAATGAAGAAAACCCTGCATTTTTATTGTTATTCATAGTAGAATACTTGTTTACAGAGAGAACTTAGTAGATTCTCTTTAAGCAAAACTAAGAAATAATAAACATTTCTCAAAGTTTTTGCATGTGTAACATTTCTTCTAAGCAATCATAGTTAGGTAGTCTCATGATAATGTTAATGACCGCCTGTAATATCTAATTTTGATGGTAAATGCACACCTTTTGTCTCATCCCTGATTCTTGCAGAGTGATTTTAATACATACTTCATGGAGAGAATAGAAATAATCCAACATGAATTTCTTTATTTTGCTTCCATTATAGGTATAAGCCTGCATTTACCTGGTCCAAGATGCCTCGTGTTTTTTCTGTTAGAATTTCTATTATCTAAATTTATAACTGGAATTTTGACAAAAGTAAATTTTGTATGTACTTAGGATCTAATAATTTCCAAAATTTTCAGGGCAATTGCTCCTGCATATTTGTATTTTCCACTTTATTTTTTGTTAGAATATTTCTCTCCAGATAATTTTACATGTGAACATGCCCCGATATCTCTCTCTCCCTCACACACACATATACACACACATACATAAATCTTCCAAGTGTCACACTAAATATCAGTTTTTCCTCATAGAAAGAAGTTCAAAAGAAGTCTATACTAGCTAATTTGATTTTCTGCTCACCAGTGTGACCTAAAATCCATTAAAATCTAGATTTTATAATTATATTTTATCTTTTAAGTCTCTTTTCAAGATTACAAATGACTTCTATGTTGTTCCATGCAATAAATATGCTTGTTTTCATCTTTCTTGCCTTGTTGTGTTTGAAAAAAATGAGCACTACACTACATCCAGAAATAATCATTTTAATCTTCAACTCTCTTTTCTACTTCTAACTGAAAGCTTCTAAAATCATTTATATCTTGTCAGCTAATATGTTTCCATTGCATAGAACAGAACATGACTTAAATAGTTCTTTAATGAATAAATATTGTGCGAATAAATAAGGTCAAGGAAACTGAAGAATGTAATGCAAATCCATCTAAAATAGCAGCGTTCATCAATTATGATATTAATATAGAAACAAAGTAGCTTTACAATATACAAAAGTTAATCTTTACAAAATTAAAAAGTTAGAATGGCGATCAGATGGCATCCTGCTAACACACTCTGCCCAGATCCTTTACAACCAAACCAAAAACCCACTGCTATCTAGTTGATTCAGACTCACAGTGTCCCCAATAGTTTGTCCAAGGCAGTAAATCTTTATGGAAGTCAATTGCTTTATTGTTGTTCCATACAGTGGTTGATAGGTTTGAACTGCCAACCTTTTGATTAGCAGCCAAATGCTTTAGCTACTGCACTACCAGAGCACCATGTACATAAATGTATATATACACACATACCCACACACATATATATCAGTATCAAGGAAATGGCTCATGCAACTCCAGACGCAGTCAAGTCCCAAGTCCATGGATTAGACATCAGGCTGAAGGCTACTTCTGACTCACGTAGCTGCAGGGATGCAGGAACCCATGATTGACAGGCAAAACAGCAGGCTTCTTCTGATTTGAATGGTGATTGATCCAATGTCAGCACGTAAAATGGCAAAGTTTGGTTTACAGGCCGCAAAGGCAAAAAAATTACAACTGGCAGGCAATAAGGCAGGCCACTGGATTAAGCCCAAGAACTGGAGGTTAGATAATAATGCACCAGGTACAGATCCAGATTGAGGAAAAAGCCGGAGAGGTTTGCTGGGACTTCTATATATATTGGAAGCAGCCCACACCACTGAGGAAACTCCATTTCCCTGATTGACTGCTCATATCTGATATCATCATGGAGATGATTACAGTATGTCAGATCTCATTATAGGACATTACTACATCCTAACTGCCTGAAAGGCAACATTTGAGTAGGGAAATAGCTCAGAGGCGATAAATTCATCAGAAAGGACAAAGTGCCTTAGGCACTAAGCTAACAGAGCTTATCTTCAAAGTGATATCTTTGCTTCTCAAAACTTTAAAGAGGTCTTTTTCAGTACATTTGCCCAGTATGACACCATGTCTTGGAGCTCTGGTGGTGTATCTTGTCACCCAGCCATTAGAGAGTGGCACTTTGAACTTGGACTTCTAGCTTCAATAATTGTAAGAGAATAAACTCCTATTTGTTAAAGTCATCCCATTTGTGGTATATTCCTGTCAGAGCAACACTGGGAATCAGAATATGCATCACTTCCTACAGCCTTCTTTTTTGCCAAATCCTTCAGTGAAGCTTCAACTTCTTCCTTCAATACTATTGGTTCTTGATAATATGCTACCTCATGAAATGATTGAAAATCAACCAGTTTTTTTGGGGGGACAGTCACTCTGTGCATTACTTCCATCTTCCTTTGACACTTCCTGCATTATTCAATATTTTGTCTATAGAAACCTTCATTATTACAACTTTAGGCTTGCATTTTTCTTTCAGTTCTTTCAGCTTGAGAAATGCTTAGCATGTTCTTCCCTTTTGGTTTTCTAGGTTCAGTTCTTTGAACATATCATTAAAATACTTTATTTTGTCTTCTCAAGCTACCCTTTGAAATCTTCTGTTAAGCTCTTTTATCTTGTCATTTCTTCCATTCACCTTACCTACTTTCCATTCAAGAGCAAGCTTCAGGGTCTCTTCTCACATCTATTTTATTTTTTTCTTCTCTTCCTACCATTTTAATTACTTTTAGCTTTCTTCAGGTATGATGTTCTTGATTCATCCCAGAACTAGTCTGCTTTTCAATCATTGGTGTTCAATGCATCAAAACTATTCTTCACATGGTCTCTAAGTGCATGTGGGACAAAATCAAGTTCACATTTTGGCTCTTGTGACTTGTTTTATTTTCTATAGCTTCAACTTTTACTTTTACTTGCATATGAGCAATTGATTGACAGTTGTACAGTCATCTCCTGTTCTTGTTTTGATACATGATATTGAAATTCTCCATAGAGACATAGTCTATGATTATCATAGTCTATGATTCCTGTGTATTCCATCTGGCTAGAATTTGAATATAGCTGTCATTTATGATGTGGAAAAAAAAAGATGCTGGTAATGAATACATTGTTGGTCTTGTAAAATTAAACTATGCTATCTCCAGTATCATAGTGTCATTCCTATCACCAAAGCCATATTTTCCAACTACTGGTGCTTCTTCTTTCTTTCCAACTTTAGCTTCCTAATCATCATAAATAATCAATACAACTTGATTGCATGTTTAGTGAATTTCAGACTCCAGAAGTTGTATAAATCTCCAATTTCTTCATCTTTGGCTTTAGCGATTAGTAAATAAACTGGAATAATAGTAATATTAACTGGTCTTCCTTGTTGTTGTTGTTGTTGTTGTGGGCTCTCAAGTCAGACCTGACTCATAGTGACCCCTCCTTGGGTTTCTGAGGCAGTATCACTATGGAACTAGATTGCTCAACCTTCCTTGTAGAGGTAGGGATATAATCCTATCACTGAAAGCACTGTACATGAGGGTAGATGTTGAAACACTCATTTTGACCATGAATTTAACTCAATTCATCTTCAGTTTTTCATTCCTGGCATTGTAGAATGTATGGTTGACTTAAAATGGCCTGTACCAGTTCATTCTAGCTCAAATGTCTAGGATATCGATCTTTATGTGTTTCATTTCATTTTTGACAACTTCCAATTTTCATAGATTCCTATTTTGTACATTCCATGTTTGATTATTAATGAATATTTCCAGCAATTTCTTCCAATTTTGAGTCATGCCCCAGCAGCATATGTTTATATTTAAGTAATAGTATTGACAATTGTAGACATCCATATAAAGTATGTGCAAACCAAGCTAAAAGATTGTACTATTACCCTAGTAAGTTGCCTTGAGCCAGTTTGTGTTCAGTCTCTAGACTAACTCAAATAAATCACTTTCCTATATCTATTAGCATGAATCAGATTTGTCTGTTCATCAAATTCATATAAATAGAATCATACTAATACAGTTTTGGTATATTTTGAATTTTTTTCAAAATTAAGTTTTTGAAACCCTCAGTGTCAGCATATCATCAATGAATTATGCATAAACTTGATGTGAATTTCAGGATTTAGAATGTCAAAACCACATTTTTCCTTTGAGTGTCAATTATATGAACTTTGGGTTATGGAAACTTGGTTGTTTCCAGTTTATGACTATTATCAATAAATTTATCCTGAATATTTCTTTTGTTTCTTTTTGTGGCCATACAATTTCAATTATGTTGAATTAGTTGGGCTGCTAAATCAGAGCTAGATGTTATAAATCTATATGAAATTAATAACAAAATCTTCAAAGTGGTCACAAAATTTTTTCTCCTCAGCAATATATGAGAGTTCCAGTTAGTCCACATCCTCACCTGTATTTTGGTATGTTTTACTATGTTCTACTTTTTTTTTTGGTTTTTGGATGCTGGCCTTTCTAGTACACCACTATCCTGAAGTACAAATCTTTCAGTTATAGGGTAATATCCATACACCTACAAGACCAGTTAATATTATAATTTAAATTTATGCATCAATCAACAAAGCCAAAGTTGAGGAAATTTAAGGTTTTTACCGACTTCTGCAGTCTGACATTGACCAAAAATGCAATAAAGATATGTTCATTATCATTGGTGATTGGAATGCAAAAGTTGGAAACAAAGAAGAATCACTGGTAGTAGGAAAATATGGTGTTGGTGATAGAAATGACTGTGGAGATCACAATACAGAATTTTGCAAGACCAATGACTCTTTGCAAATACCTTTTTTCAACAACATGAATGGCAGCTATATACATGGACTTTGCCAGAAGGAGTACACAGAAATCAGACCAACTACATCTGCAGCAAGAGGCAATGGAGAAGCTCAATATCTTCAGCCAAAACAAGGCCAGAAGCTGATTTTGGAGACCATCAACTACTCATATGCAAGTTCAAGTTGAAGCTGAAGACAATAGAAGTTCACAAGAGCCAAAAGATGACATTGATTATAAATCAAAAACCAAGCACACTGCCCTCAAGTCGGACCTGATTCATAGCCACCCCTCATTGGATTTCCAACGTGATATAAATACAGAAGTAGATTGCTCAACCTTCCTTCTGAGGAGTGGCTGGTGGCTCTGAACCACCAGCCTTCTGATTAGAAGTCAAATGCCTTTGGCACTATCCCACCAGAGCTCCTGAGCTTGATTATATCCCTTCTGAATTTAGAGACCATCTAAAGAATAGATTTGATGCATTGAACATCAGTGGCCACAAACCAGTGGAATTGGGGGATGACATCAAGAACATCATCCATGAAGAAACCAGAGTCATTAAAAAGGCAGGAAAAGAAGAAAAGACCAAAATGGTTGTCAGAAAAAACTCTGAAATGTGCCCTTGAACAGTGAGTAGCTAAGCCAAATGAAAGAAATGACAAGATAAAAGAGCCAAACAGAAGATTTCAAAGAACAGCATGAGAAGATAATATCAATTATTATAATGAAATGAACTTGGCATTAGAAAACCAAAAGGGAAGAACATGTTCAGCATTTCTCAAACTGAAAGAACTGAAGAAAAAAAAAAATGAAGCCTCAAATTGCAATATTGAAAGCTTCTATGGGGATTATGTTTAATGATGCAAGAAACATCAAAGGAAGATGTAAGGAATACACAGAGTCACTGTACCAAAAAGAATTGGTCAATGTTCATCCATTCAGGAAGTGGCATATGATCAAGAACCAATGGTATTGAAGGAAGAAGTCAAAGTTGCACTGAAGGAATTGGTGAAGAACGAGGTTTCAATAATTGATAGAATGCCATTGAAATGTTTCAACAAATGAATGTCATGCTGGAGGCACTCACTCATCTATACTAAGAAGTGTGGAAGACAGTTACCTGGCCAATTGACTGGAAGAGATCCATATTTGTACCTTTTCCAAAGAAAGGTGATCCCATAGAATGTGGAAATTATAAAACAATATCATTAATATCACAAGCCAGTAAAATCTTTCAAAAGATAATTCAAAAATGGTTGCAACAGTATGTTGACAGGGAATTTCCAAGAATGCAAGTTGGATTTAGAAGAGGATGTGGAATAAGGGTTATCATTGCTCTGTCAGATGTATCTTGGCCAAAAGCAAAGAATACTGGAAAGATGTTTATTTGTGTTTCATTGGCTATGCAAAAGCTTCCAATTGTGTGGATCACAACATACTATAGATAGCATCTAGAAGAATAGGAATTCCAGAACTATTGATTGTGCTCATCAGGAACCTGTACATAGACCAGGAGGTTGTTGTTCAAACAGAACAAGGGGATACTGCATGGTTTAAAATCAAGAAGAGAATGTGTCAGGTTGTATCTTTTCACCATACTTATTCCATCTGTATGCAGAGCAAATAGTCCTAGAAGGTGGACTATATAAAGAAGAATACAGCATCAGGATTGGAGAAAGACTCATTAATAGCCTGCAATATGCAGATGACACAACTTTGCATGCTGAAAGTGAAGATGACTTGAAGGAGTTACTGATGAAGTTTAAAGACTACAGTCTACAGTATGGATTACAACTCAACATAAAGAAAATGAAAATCCTCACAACTGCACCAATAAGCAGCATCACAATAAATAGGGAAAAGATTGAAATTGTGAAAAAATTCATATCACTTGGTTTCACAATCAATATTAATGGAAGCAACACTCAATCAGACAACATATTACATGGGGCAAATCTGCTGCAAAAGACCTCTTTCAAGTGCTGAAGAGCAAAGATGTCTCCTTGAAGACTAAGGATGTCCTAACCCAAGCCATGGTATTTTCAATTGCCACATATTCATTTTAGAGATGCACAATAAATAAGAAAGACCAAAGATGCACTGATGCTTTTGAGTTGTGGTGTTGACGAAGAGTACTGAAAGTACCATGGATTGCAAAAAGAATGAACAAATCTGTCCTACAAGAAGTGCAGCCAGAATGCTCCTTGGAAGCAAGAATGGCCAGACTTCATCTCATCTACTTTGGTCATGTTGTCCGAAGGGACCATTCCCTAGAAAAGGATGTCATGCTTGGTAAGGTGGAGGGTCAACGTAAAAGAGGAAGGCCCTCAACAAAATGGATTTACATGATGGGGGCAATAATGGGCTCAGATGTAGCAAGGATTGTGAGGCTGACACAGGAATGGGCAGTGTTTCATTCTGTTGTATGTAGGGTCACTATGAGTTGAAGCTGATTCAATGGCACCTAACAACAACACCTACAAGAATAACCTTTCTGGTGAATGAGTAATGATGACTCTATATAAACAATAGTTTTTATTTGTTTTTTTCTTTAAGTTTGAGAAAATGAGGTTTGTAATAATTTGGCACCTGTGCCTTTTCTTTATTTTAAACTTTTTATCGTGATTTGGGGAAAATTTTACAAAGCAGAGTCATTTTACATTCAACATTCATATATATTCATATACACATTTTGCTTTGTGATAATGGCTACATTTCCCACTCTGTAATATCACACCTCCCACTTCCCCCTTGTGGTTACCCATTCCCTGTGTCTTTCTTGCCTATGCGTTTCTGCTTGCATGCTACTCCCTTTGCAAGTGCTGTCCTTCTGGTCTCCCATGGTTGGTACTTTTAAGAAGTACACTTCTCAGTGTAATTGTTCAGGTTATAGGCATGTCTATTGTTTGATTGAGAGTTAAGCCATGGGAGTGAGTTCAGTTCCAAGACTGAGGGGTGACTCTAGGCCATAGTATAGGTGGTTTCATCAGTCTATATCAGACCATTAAGCCTCATCTTTTTTATGATTTTGAATTTCGCTCCACATTTTTTCCCATCTCTATAGGATCTCCAATTCTGATCTCTTTCCAAGTTGTTGGCATTAGTAGCTGGGCACCATCAAGTTCTTCTGGTCTTAGGTTGATATAGGTTGAAGATCTCATGGTCATTAGTTCTTTGGAGTAACTATTTCCATTGGCCTTTGATTTTCTTCTCTCTTCTTTGTTCCAGATGAGGAGAGACCAATAGTTGTCACATAGATGGCCACTCACAAGTTTTTAAGACTTCAGTCACTACTCTCCAAAGTAAAATGTAGAATATTTTTGTATACCATGCTGTGCCAATTAAGCTTGATGTTGCTCTTGACCATAATCCCCAGCCAGCAAGCACAGTAACCCACTCCTTTAAGGTACTTATTTGTGGCTAAGAAGTTATTCCGACTTTGCCTCCTGTTATGTTTAAAGTGCTTGTGGATATTTTTATAGTACATAGAGATATATGTAGGAATATTGTCTGCCAAACCTATGTTTGGTCATGGGTATATTCCCATTAACTTACACTTACCTCTCTACCTATGAATCCACCTACAGATAAATTTTTGCTGTTACTGATAATACAGTGTTGTGTATGCAACAGTATTTGTCTTTATTGTCTGTACCTCTTGTGCTCCTCTCCATGTCTTCCTTTTCCTTAGTGATATTGTACTAGTCACATACTTATGTTATATTGTTTCTTATATGATACCTATCTCTTAATTATTCACTATTTTCCCTCCCTTCCTCCCCCTTCCCATACCTGGTAACTAAGAAAGAAAATTTCCTTCCTTGTACAAAACATAAAGGAGCTCTGTCGTCGCAGTGCCTAGGTATTTGACCGTTAACCAGAAGGTTGGAAGTTCAAACCCACCAGCAGCTTAGCAGAAAGAAGGTAGGGAAATCTACTTCCATAAAGATTTATTGCCTTTCACTGATTTTTACAATAATGGACTCATACAATGTTTGTCTTTCTGTGATTGACTTATTTCACTCATCATAATGTCCTCCAAATCAATATGAAACATATATTATTTTCTACTCCATTCGTTGTAAAAATAACAAAATAAATCTATAGCTTATACAAGTAGTTCATGTGTATTTCTCACTAGTGAAACAAATTTTATTTTAGACTGGATTTATTAACATTACTTTGATGAACAATTATGAAGAAAAAAAAAAATCTGGCTCTTGACCCACTTGCCCACTTCATCAAGTGCTTCGCACACTCCTCTCTTTCTGCAGATTTCAGCTACACTGACTCTTCTATTTGCTAGCTTCAGTTCCTTTTAAATTTCATTCCTTCTTTTGCAACAGGACTTTATCTCCTGCTGTTTCCACTTCCAGGAATTTCCTTTCCAACTGCTTTTATAATTAACTAACCATCTATTGAAATCAATTCCTATTCAAAAGTAGTATCTTCTTCATATTGGAAGATTTTTTGTAGTTTATGTTGTTTAAGGAACTGATCCATTTCCCCTAATGTGTCAAATTTACAAGTATAAAATAGTAGGAGCTCTGGTGGTGTAGTGTCTAAGGCATCTGACTGCTAACCAGAAGGCTGGTGGTTCAAACCCACCAGCCATTCCTTGGAAAGTAGATTGGGCAATCTACTTCTGTATTGATATGGCCTCAAAAACCCATGAAGGGGTTGCTATGAATCAGATCTGACTCAAAGACAGTGAGTTTTTTTTTTTTTTTTTTTTGTTAAAGTAGTAGGTGTTGTTGTAGGTGTTATTGAGTCAGTTTTGACTCATAATGACCCTATTTACAACAGAAGGAAACACTGCATGGTCCTAGGTCATCTTCACAATTGTTGCTACATTTGAGCCGATTGTTGCAGTCACTGTGTCAATCTATCTCATTGATGGTCTTCCTATTTCTCATGGACTCTTTAATTTACCAAGCATAATGTCCTTCTCTAGGCACTGGTCCCTCCTAAGGAATATTCTGTCCGTACTTCTTCCAAGACAGATTTATTTGTTCTTCTGACATTGCATGGTATACTCAATATTTTTCACCAACACTGCAATTCAAATATGTCAAATCTTCAATTTCTCTTATTCAGTGTCCAACTTTCACATTTGTATGTTGTTGTTATTGTTTTTAAGTGCCGTCAAGTCAACTCCAACTCATAGCAACCCTACAGTACAACAGAACGAAACACTACCTGGTCCTGTTCCAGCCTCACAACTCTTGCTATACCTGAGCCCATCATTGCAGCCACTCTATCAATTGATCTTATTGAGGGCCTTCCCCTTTTTTGTTGACCCTCCACTTTACCAAATATGATATCCTTTTCCAGGGAATGGTCCCTTCTGACAACATGACCAAAGTAGGTGAGGGAAAGTCTGGCTGTTCTCACTTCCAAGGAACATTCTGACTGCCCTTCTCCAGGACAGATTTGTTAGTTCTCTTAGCAGTCCATGGTACTTTCAGTATTCTTCACCAATACCACAAGGCAAAAGCATTAAGTCTTCTTTGGTATTCCTTATTCATTGTCCAGCTCTCACATGCATATAAGGTGATTAAAAATGCCATGGCTTGGGTTAGGCACACCTTAATCTTGAAGGAGACATCTTTACTCTTCAGTACTTGAAAGAGGTCTTTCGCAGCAGATTTGCCCAGTGCAAATATGTCATCAGAGGTCTTGACTACTGCTTCCATTGGTGTTGACTGTGGATCCAAGTAATATGAAATCTTTAGTAATTTCAATCTTTTCTCCATGTATTGTGATGCTGCTAGTTGATCCAGATGTCACAAGTGACATCTTTGCTTTTTGAGGCTTTAATGAAGTCTTTTGCAGCAGATTTTCCCAATTCAATATGCTATTTCTGCCCTGACTGCTGCTTCCATGAGCATTGATTGTGGACCTAATAAAATTAAATATTTAACAACTTCAATCTTGTCTCCATTTATCATGATACAGCTTATTGATCCAATTGTGGGGATTATTATTTTTTTCTTTATATTGATGTGTTATCCTTATTTAAACCTATAGTCTTTGATCTCCATCAGGAAATACTTCAAGTCTTCTTAGCTTTCAGTAAGCAAGGTTGTGTCATCTGCATATCTCAGGTTATTAATAAGTCTTTCTCCAATTCTGATGTTGAGTTTTTCTAAAAAAAGCCCAGCTTCTCAGAAATAATCCCTTATTTTCCTTTTAATGACTATAGGATCTGTGATGATATCCCTTTTTCCATTCCTGCTGTTGGTAATTCATATCTTCTGTCTTTTGCTCTTTGCCAGTTTTGCTACATTTTCTTACAATGATTTTGGTTGATTCAAAGAATGAACTTTTAGTTTCATTGATTTATTTTTTTTTTATGTTCTATATTATTGATTTCTGCTTTTATCTTTATTATATCCACCTTTATTCTTGCTTTGATTTCACTTCTTTTTCAGTTTGATTTAATTTCTTCAGGAAGGAACTTGGATTATTTGAAACCTTTCCTACTTTATAATGTATGTATTTAATGCTTTAAATTTCCCTCTGATCAATGTTTCAGCTCCACTTTACACATTTTCACTCAATTCTATGTTGTTGGCTTTTAAAAATTTCCTCTGAAATGTCAACTTTGACTCATAGGTTGACTGGAAATGTTTTGTTTAAGTTCCACATTTTTAGTTATTTTTCTGTTATTGGTTTCTGGTTTGATTCCATTATTTTCCAGTAAACTCTGGATATTTTTAATTCTTTTAAACTTGTTGAAGTTTGTTTGGTGACTTATCAAAATAAGTTCCAACATCACTTGAAAAAAAAAATTATATTTAAAGTTTCTATTGATACCTTAAAACTTGAATCTGACATTTTAAAATTTGTGTTGTGTCCATTTCCTCTGAATATCAACCCTATATTTCTCTTTTCTTTTCTTCTTGTGAATCACCTGAGCATTTTTCAGGATACTGTCTTGATTTCTATAGTTTTCTTGAGTGTATCTCTCTGTATAGTTTCTTAGTGGTTTCTCTGAGTGTTACAATATACATGTCTTATTACAGTCTATAGGTATCAGAACTTATTACTTCAAGTGAAGTGTGAAAATCTTGTTTCCATCTAGGTAATTTTTCTTTGTCTTCAATATCAGATGGTATTATAATTACTATTACAATTATCAAATAAAATTTATAAAACTTACAAAGAAAAATATAGTCTATTGTATATTATCATATTTCTGCTCTTTACATTGTTCTTTTTTCCTTCCTGGTATTTCATATTTTCTTTCTGCTTAAACTACTTCCTAAACTACTTCCTTCAGGGCTAATCTGCAAAAAAACCAAACTCTTTTAGTTTTCCTTTGTCTAAGAATGTTCTTATTTCTTCTTAATTGCTGAGGAATAGTTTCAAAAGCTAGAGAATTTTTGGTTAATTTTTGTTTTGTTTTCTTAACTTTCAAAATATTGCACCATTTCCTTCTAGTTTTTATGGTTTTAGATGAGAAATCCACTATTATTTGAATTGGTGTTCCACTATACTAAATGTGAGGAGCTCTGGTAGCGTAGTGCCAAAGGCACTAGATTGCTAATCAGAAGGTTGGTGGTTTAAACTCACAAGTCACTCCTCAGGAGGAAGTTTGGGCAATCTACTTCTGTAGTGATACTGCCTTGGGAACCCAAGGAGGTGTTGCTGTGAGTTGTGTCACACTCGATGGCACATAACAACAACATACTAAATGTGATTTATTTTCCTCTAGATGTATAAAAATTTATTTTTGCCTTTAATTTTTATAAGTATGATTATCATATCTCTTGGTATGAATTTCTTTGAGTTGATCCTCTATTGTGTTCATAAAGTTTTTACCAAATTTAAGAAATTTTAGCCATCATTTCCCTTAATACTTTTATGAATGTACTTTCTTTTTTCCTTTTTTCAATACAATGATGCAAATGATTGTGTTTTAGTCATTGTCCAACAGTTGCCTCAAGCTTTGTCCATTCTTATTTTTATTTTTTTATTTATTTAGTCTATTTTTTCTCTCTTTCTCAGATAGGATAATTTCTTTTTATTTGTCTTTAAGTTCCTTTCTTTGTTAGCTCCACTCTAAGATAAAATTTATATTGCAAATTTTTGTTGTTTTTATTTGTTATTATACTTTTTAATTCTACAACTTACTGTTTTTTAATATACTTTTCATTTCTCTGCTGATACTTTCTTTTATTTTAATTTGCTTCAGGGGAAAATTTAATTCCTTGTTGAAGCATGTTTATGATGGGTGCTTTCAAATTCTTGTCATATAATTTCGAATTGTGATTAATATCACTATAATCTTTGTTATCATTTGCTTGTATTTTCTCAGATAAGTTGTTATTCTTTTGTTTTTGGAATGACCTGAGATTTTCAATTGTGTTCTAAACATTTTGGATATTATGTTAGGACATTTTTAGCAGTCAGTCACCCAGTTTATTTTCAGCATGCAGGTCCAAGACTACTTTTGTGAGTTAATGACAATTTAATCTTCAGAGCCATTGGAGCGCTATTTTGTCAGCTTGCTTTATGGGACTCCTACTGGTTCCTACTGATATTGCTGCATGGGGACAAAGAGATTCCCCAGCTCATTAGGATTGATGACTTTAGGTGGAGGAAGTTAATCTTTGGCACACAGAAATAAAAAGCTTCTTGGGCTTGACTTCTTGCTGTTGAAGGATTCCTCTTACTGGTGCTGCCAGGTCTAGGAATGTTTCTTGATGGGGGAAGGAAGTCCTAAACCCTGTGTGAAACATTGGTCAATCTACTTACATAGTAATACCACCCTGGAAACCCAAGGCAGGGTCACTATGAGTCAGGTCCGACTCAATGGCACATAACAACAACAACAACAACCTTGTTACTTTAATAACTTATTGTCAACAAGGTTCAATTTGTTTGGTGCCAGGCTTTTGTCAGTGAAGTTCCAGTCCAGTCCGGAGAGAAATGAATCTACCTGAACTGCCTTCTGTCACTTATTTGAGGATCAAGAATCTCAGGGCCTGGAATGCTTCCTGCTATTGATTGGAGGAGTTGGAGCCCCCAGTCCTGGGAAACTTAACCAGTTTGCTTTTCATTTTTCACCTTTCAGAGTTCTCTTTTGGTCACATTTTGCATTATATTCAGCATTTATAGTTGTAACTAGCAGGAGTAATAGGGAGAAACAAGTTTACTGTATACTGTCCTGACCAACAGCATGAACAAAGTGATAGAGATTTGTCTAGGAATTACAAATTATTTTTCTAAAGAGTTTGAACAATAATTTATGTATTGCTACCTGTAACTTAATGCTTATTTTTGTTTCACCACAGCTACTCTTTATCAAAGATGCTATTCAAATTCTGAAAATTAATTCTACTCTATTTTCTCTCTTAAATTGGTGCCATGGTGTACAGAGGAACGATATCATAGTACCATAGCCAAACAGTGAAAAAAAAACTTTTTTTTCACTAATAAATGCATTATCATATAATTCTAGTTCAGATGAAATATGAACTCAGAGTAACATTAATTTGCTTGGCCCTGTAACTGACTAGCCGACTAAAATACCTTTATTACACCTTTGAAGATAAGTGGCTTAAATTAATTGCTATGTGGGGCTAAATCACTAAAATGGTTCTTTCTTTCTTTATTATTTATTTATTTATTTTTCATTCCAATTCTGCTAATAGGTAGAATATATGCAATGCAAATAAAAACAGGCCCAATGATTTTTTTTTTTCCCTGAGAATAAGCTGAACTAATTTACATTCATTTTTAATAGCATGTCATTAATAATAATTGGGTTACATAATTGTGTTCTACTCTAAGAAAGATAATGGAAATTTTATTGCCATTTAGTTAATATTCACAATGATATTTTTCCCTCTTTATATTTTGTTGTACTTTCCTTCAATTCTTGAATCACAAGCAAAAATATTTTATGGGCTTTTCTCTATATTTCTTTTTTACACATGAAAATTTTGGCAGGCTATCATCATCTCTTTTTTCTCTTCTACAGCTAAATATATAAGCTAGTTCTTCATCAGCCTTCAAATATGGAATTTCAATTTGTACTTATGTAAATTCTTTTAGGAAATGGAAGTGATATAATGGATATTAATTGAATTTATTTTGGTGGCAAAACTGACAATTTTAGCACCTACAGCAACCCTCAAGATGGTGTGTATGATGCAGCAGAGGAGTTTTAGAAACATTCTGAACTAATTATTAGACTACCTTGAACATAATAACACACATACACACATATATATCATGTGTGTGTGTGTGTGTATATATACATATATATAATATACTTGAGGGCATAATAAAACAACTTGTGAATACTATGTCTGTTTAATATATAAAAGATAACATATTAGTCAAATAAGAAAAGAAAACCAGGAAAGTAGAATATTTTAATAAAAATTTCCTATATTATTTTCAGAAATGGAAAACTAATGATTTTTACCCAGTTTGATTGGTTATAGACTCACATGGATTGATGTGAAACTAGGAATGCATGCTAACTTTTCAAGTCTGACTCAACTGGGAGTAAAATGTAAGTTGCATCTTAATTCAAACCAATAGATTAAAAATTGGTGAGTTGTCTGAAATACTTTATTAATGGTAAATATTTACAATAAAAAATGCATTTTCTTGTCGTTTGTCCAGTACAATGGTTCAATTGAAGTTATTCTATACATGACAATAGAAAGAATTAAAATATTTATACTTCAGAGCAGAATCTATGGTCTGCTGAAATCTTTAAATAAAAATGAAAGCAAAAAAATATCTTATTTCCAGTGTATTATTAACAATCAAGGAAAATATGGCAACCAACCATAGTTTACAGGCATTTTTTGTTGCTATTGCTAATATTATAGAGCCCAAAATGTAATGTTGTGCAATTTGATGTGCTGAAAGAATGGACACTAAGGGACCTAGTCTTGCAAAAAAATATATAATTTATTAACTATAATTACATTCTTTTGGCATGGGTGTGATTTATGGATGATATAAAAGCCAGAATATTTGTGAAAAAGGAAAACAATTTGAATACTATTGATATTCTGTTTATCTTATTAGGGAAAAGAAAACTAGTCTGGACAGGATTGAAAAATAGCACAAGGCAGAATTTGTGTTTTGCTAACCCACAATATGCCTGACACATAACATCATCAAAATTTCTTACAATCCTTGCCAAGCAGGGTGAAACAAAACAAAGAAAAACAAAATGGAGGGTCAGTGAGTTCAACTAACTTGCTCATTGTCACATAGCTTATCTTTATAGTATCCCATGTATATATATATAGTGGTGTAGTGGTTAAGTCATTTGACTACTAGCTAAAAGATCAGTGTTTTGAACCCACCAGCTGATCCATGGAAGAAAGATGAGGTGGTCTTCTTCCATAACAATTTACAGCCTTGGACACACATTGGGGGTCTCCATGTATTGGAATCGAATTGAACACATTGAATTTGGTTTTTATTATTTCTAAAGAGTATTTAAAATAATTTCATCCAATAAATAATTAAGTCATAAGTAGCCAATTAATGCCTGTATGCCATAGAAGAACATAAACTCCAAGACTACTTTGTATTCCACCTGAATTTAGCCCTGTGTTTGTCCGTGGTAAATGTTTGTAATTTG
>NW_006921660.1:10690172-10722464 GCF_000298275.1 Orycteropus afer afer | reverse complement strand
TATATATATATATATATATATATATATATATATATAATTATTCAGTACCTTGAAAGTTTCCTTATTTTCTATTTTAATATATCCATACTATTTTCATTATTTATTAGTTTTTCATGGCTACTATAACAAATTAACACAAATCTTGTGGCTTACAACATCAAACATTTATTTCCTCACTGTTTTAGAAGACAAGTTCAAAATCACTTGGCAGAGCTGGAAGTTCTGGGGAGAGTGTGTTCCTTGACTCTTGTAGCTTCTAACGGTTGCTGATATTCCTTGGGATTTCTTGGTTTGTGGCTGTATTGCTAAATTTCTACTTCTGTATTCATATTGCTTCCTCTTCTATCTCTCTCTCTCTCTCTCTCTGTGTGTGTGTGTGTGTGTGTGTGTGTGTGTGTGTGTGTGAAATCTCACTCTGCCCCTTTTTCACAAGGAGTCTTACAATTGGAGTCAGGACCTATTTGGATAATTCAGGAAAATCTCCCCATGTCAACCATCTACATATACACTTTTTTCCTTGTAAGGTAACCTTTACATTTTCCAGAAATGAGCATTTAATATCTTTGTGTAGCTCATATAAAGCCTACTCTGCTTCTCTTATCTTTGTTGTTGTTAGGTCCAGTTGAGTCAGCTCTGAATCATATACAACAGAACGAAACACTGCCAGGTCCTATGCCATTCTCATAATCTTTGCTATGCTTGATATTGGGAGCTCTGATAGTATAGTGGCTAAGGCACTTGACTGCTAACCAGAAGGCTGGCAGTTCAAACCCACCAGCCACTCCTCAGAAGGAAGATGGGGCAATCTACTTCAATAGTGATACTGCCTCGGAAACCTAAGGAGGGGTCGCTATGAGTCAGGTCTGACTCGGTGGCACATAACAACAACAACAACATGCTTGATGTTACTCATCATTAAATACTTTGATTTTGAATCATTACCAACCTGTGATACAATGATGACAAAACTTTTTTTGCTAAAATTGAGGATGACTTGAAACACTTAATGAAGAAGATAGAAGAATGCAGTCTGCAGTATGGATTACACCTCAGTAAAAAGAAAACAAAAGTCCTCATGACTGGACCAATAAGCAGCATCAAGAAAAATGGAGAAAACATTGAAGGTGTCAAAGACTTCATATTACTTGGTTCTATGATCGATTACAATGAAAGCAGCAAACAAGATATCAGATGACATATGCATCCATGCACACTTCCATCTGGACAGATCCAACTCATGGCGACCCTTCCTTGGATTTCCCAGGCGGTATCACTACAGAAGTAGATTTCCTGACCTTCCTTGCAAGGAGTGGCTGGTGGGTTCGAACTGCCAGCCTTCTGGTTAGCAGTCAAATACCTTAGGCACTACACCACCAAAGCAAAAGGCCTCTTTCAAGTGCGGAAGAGCAAAGATTTCTCCTTGAAGACTAAGGCATGCCTGACACAAGCCATGGTATTTTCAATTGCCTCGTATGCATGGGAGAGCTGGACAATGAATAGGGAAGACTGAACAAGAGTCAATGCTTTTGAGTCGCACTGCTGGCGAAGAATGCTGAGAGTACCATGGACTGCTAAAAGAACTAACAAACCTATTCTGGAAGAAGTGCAACCAGAGTGCTCCTTGGAAGGGAGAATGGTCAGACTTCATTTCACCTAATTTGGTCATTCTGTAAGAAGGGACCACTCCCTGGAGAAAGATATCATGCTTGGTAAGGTGAAGGGACAGCAAAAAAAGAGGAAGGTCCTCAACAAGATAGACTGACACGGTGGCTGCAATGATGGCCTTAGGCATTGCAAGGATCATGGAGCTGCCACAGGACTGGCAGTGTTTCATTCTGCTGTACATGGGGTCACTATGAATTGGAGAAAACTCAATGGCACCTGACCAAAACAACAAACACTTTGATTATTTCCCACTGCAAATCCTGCTGTAAGAGGTTAAGTTTACAAATGAATGTTGTTGTTGTTGTTATATGCCGTCGAGTTGGCCCCAACTCATAGTGACCAAATAAATAAAAACTATGTTTTCTAAACATCAATATTAAATATAAATGCAGAAAATTAAATCTTGAAAACAAATTCATTTAGAAAAGCATGGGAATATTTTCATTTTATCAGATTCAACATGAAATTCCATATACCCTAGTAATTGAAAAATTGTTAAAAGTTTGTACACTTATTTGTAATTATTCCTTATAACTTTTCTTAAACTTATACTTTCTCAAATATCTCATTTCTCTTTCTCACTTTTGAAACAAATTTAATTTCTGACTAGATATTTACTAACCTTACACTGAAGAAAGATCATAGAAAAAAATTAACTAAAGGGAATTGTTTATTTATTATTAGAGAAATAAATCAAGAAAAAGAGAAATTGAAAATTCCCTATATATATATCTTATGTGACAAATAAATTATAGAATTTATCTTTGAGAAATAAAATAGATGAATTGAGAAGTAAATTATTATAAAATACTGGTAACAATAATTTCATTGAGGCTCTCACAAAATTAACCTTTTTTAAAAAAAATAACATTTTAATTTCCATTATCAGTAAATTGTCATTCTGGAACTTCTGAGGCAATATTCACCTGTGCATATTGGAAAGTTTGCCCTGTAAGGACCAGCTGCCAGGAAAGAAGTGAGGAAGTCCAAGTTTTCCATGCAGAAAAGCCATGTAGAAAGACCAATAGACTAGAAATCAATTTGTCCAACTGTCCCAACTCAGTTGTGAAATATATGAATGAAAAAGCCTTCAGATGTCTTCATCCTCACACATTACATTACTATTATTTTATGAGTTTTTCCAGGTGAGAACCACCCAGCTACTCTCAGTCAAACCAAGAACTGTAAGAAATTATGACAAAATGCTGTTTCAAATCACTAAACCTGGAGGCTAGACATCAAAATCAGGGTGTCAGTTGTATGGGATCTCATTTGAGGGCTTTGAGGCAGAAACTCTTTCAAGCTTCTTTGCCAGTATCTAGCATTGTCTCCATTATCACATGGTCTAAAGCTCTGTTTTATTTTCAATGCTATACGATTTTAGCTCACATGTTTAGGTCATTGATCAGTTTTGGGTTAATTTTCATATATTGTGAGGTAAGAACCTAAATTTATTTTTATGAAAATGGAAATCTAATTGTCTCAGAAGGGTTTGTTGATGAGTGTTTTCTCCCTTGAATTCACTTGGTATCCTTGTCAAAAATCAATTGGCTATAAAAGATTTATAGTTTGTGAGAGTGTTGTGTGCATTTTTGCCTCTGTGGAAGGGTTCTCTTCATGGACTGTCCTTGAATCTTCTGGTTACCTACACTTCCTCAACATTCAAGGTCAAGCTTATGTCTCAAATGTTTTGTAAGAAGCCAAATGATTCTATGTGGCTTTAGCTCCACAGTTATGACTAGACCAGATAAGCATCTCATTAGAGCAATAATATGCATGGGTTGCCAAAATATCACTGAAATCATTTGGAAACATGGTTTCAGTAAATTCAAGTTTCTAAAAGAAATTCCTCTTAGATAAATAGCCAACATAAATTCAAATTAAAAAAAAAAAAAAAAAAATGAGGTAGAAGATGTAACCAGAAGCTTATAGATAAACCTAACCCACCAACTACTCCATCAACCTAAATCAGTTAAAAAAAGAAAGAAAGAAAGAAATAACATATGTCTTAATGTTACTAATTGTCAACAGGAGGGTTGTTTAGCTACATTTAAAATAGATTTTTGATATGCCTTGTTATAATAAGACATTTTGTTTAGAACAATGCTGTTGCTGTTGTAATGTGCCGTCAAGTTGGACCCGACTCTTAGCGACCCCTCCTTGGATTTCCAAGGCAGTATCACTATGGAAGTAGATTGCCCAACCTTCCCTCTGAGGAGTGGCTGGTGGGTTTGAACTGCCAGCCTTCTGGTTAGCAGTCAAGTGCCTTAAGCATTATGCTATATCAGAGATCCTATATTCAGAAGAAGACATGGAACAAGAGATATTATTGATGATGTCAGATGGATCTTAGCTGAAAGCAAAGAATACCATAATAAATGCAGGTAACAAATATTACTTAAAAATAAAATATATGTTTCATAAAACTAGAATATCAGAGTATCTCTCTTCAATAATTATTTAAAGACTATTACTTTGAAGGTATAAGCCATGATTAGCTTCTAGAGTGATCACCTACAAAAATTGACCAAACCTCACTGAAGCAATTCAGTGAAGCAGTCAAATAAATTTAAACCCACTTACCTATCATTCACTTATTGGCACCTCTAAGACACTCACAGGTGTTCCATAAATGGTTTTGAAGTTGCACTCTTCACTGAACTTAATTCTGCACATTATTTTCAAAAATAAAATTTTGTCTTAACGGATTCAATCTATGAATAATTCTGGATATGTTGTCTTTACTTGGCAGCTAAACATAATCTCAGTCAGATAGATCTTGGAATAGAATACCAGATGTTTATTCACATTTTACTGGCTCTATAAAGGCATCCAACTATTTAAATTATAACAAATTGTGGATAAAATTGCGAAGAATGGAAGTTCCACAACACTTAATTGTGTTCATGCAGCAAATGTACATGAACCACAAGGCAGTTATTCAAGCACAACAATGGTATAGTTGTTTTGGTAGGTGCTGTTTAGTTGGTTTTCACTCCTAGTGACCCTATGTACAAGAGGACAAAACTCTGCCCTGTTCTACATCTTCACAATCATTTCTATTTTTGAGCTCAATGTTGCTGCCACTGTGTCAATCTATCTTGTTCAGGATCATTTGCTTTTTTTTTTTTTTTTAACTTAACCAAGCATGATGTCCTTCTCCAGGGACTGGTATTCCAATAACATGTCCAAAATGAGAAGAATTCTTTCCATTCTCTTTTCTAAAAAGCATTCTGACTGTACTACTTCTAAGACAGATTTGTTCCATCTTCTAGAGGTTCATGACATATTCAATAGTCTTTACCAATACCATAATTCAAATTCATTAATACTTCTTCTCTCTTCCTTATTCATTTTCCAGCTTATGCATGCAAATGAGGTGAAACATATATTGGGTGGTTTATAATTTAAAAAAATATGCACGGTTATATCTTTTCACCTTATTTATTCAATGTGTATGCTGAGTAAATAATGCATGAAGTTGTACTATTTAAGGCAAGAAAAATGTGGCATCAAGATTGACAGAAAACACCTCTGATATGCAGATGAAAGAACCTTGTTTGCCAAAAATGAAGACTTGAAGCAAGGTAGGTGAAGGTCAAATACAATAGACTGCCATATTAATTAAACCTGAACTGAGTGAAGAAAATGGAGAAAAATTGAAGGTGTCAATGATTTAATTCTACTTTGATCCATGATTCAAGCCCATGGAAGCAGCAGTCAATAAATCAAATGACACATTGAATTGGGAAAATATCTTGCAAAACATTCTCTCTCTCTTTCTCTCTCTCTCTCTCTCTCTCTCTCGATGTATGTATGCAAAAGCTGGACAATGAAAAAGGAAGACAGGAGAATAGTTGATACACTCAAATTATGGTATTGGTGAAGAATATTAAATACATTTAGGACTGGCAGAATGACGAAACCAATCATGTTGTTGTTGTTGTTATGTGCCGTTGAGTCAGCCCTGACTCATAGCGACCCCTCCTTGGGTTTCCGAGGCAGTATCACTACGGAAGTAGGATTGCCCAACCTTCCTTCCGAGGAGTGGCTGATGGGTTTGAACCACCAGCCTTCTGGTCAAGCAGGCAAGTGCCTTAGCCACTATGCTACCAAACCAATCATAGAGGAAATAAAACTTGAACACTTCTTAGAAATGAATATGGCAAAATTTTGTCTTGCTTCCTTTAGATTCATCACCCAAACCCATTGCCATGAAGTCAAGTCTGGCTCATAGTAGCCCCCATAGTGTTGCCAAGGCTGTAAATCTTTACTATAGACTGCCCCATCTTTCTCCCAAGGAGCTAACAATGGGTTTGAACCACTGACCTTACCCATCACATCATCAGGAAAGATCAATATCTAGAAAAAGACATCATGTTTAGTAAAGTAGAGCATCAGCAAAAAGAAGAAAAACTTCCATTGAGATGATTTGACACAGTAGTCACAACAATGAACTCTAACATGTCAATAATCAAAAATATCACCGAACTGAGTGACATTCTGTTATACATAAAGTTGCCACAAACCAGAGTCACATGCAGTAATTAACAACAGCTCTTTAGGCTCTGAGCAATCATTGCAGGCATTGGAGCATTGGTCTCAGAACACATGTGGTGGTTGGGAAAGAAATGGGGAATTAAACTGCTTTATCCTTGATGTTTACTTCCCTGTTTAAAATCTTACAAATACTTCCAAAAAAAGAAAGAAAAAAAAAAAAAAAAAAAAAAAAACTCACTTCTGTCAAGTCAGATCTGACTCATAGCAACCTCTCCTTGGGTTTCCCAGGCAGTATCACTATGGAAGTAGATCGCCCAATCTTCCTTCTGAGGAGTGGCTGGTAGGTTTGAACTGCTAGCCTTCTGGTCAACAGTCAAATGCCTTAGACACTACGTTACCAGAGCTCTTGATCATATAATCCATCCTATTCCTTGATGTTTCCAGATGTATTATACATTGTTTCTATAATTAGTTTACAAGCTTATTTGACCTCCTCCAAATATCCCATACATTTATTTTAATCATTGTTGTATATTAATACAGTCCCTTGTAAATGGTTGGTACTTAAAAAAAAGATGAAAAAGAATTATACTCAAATATTTATATGCCTGTTTTTTTCATTAGTGTTATGGATTGGATTGCGTTCCCCAAAACGATGTGTCAACTTGACTAGGCCATGATTTTCAGTATTATGTAATCATTCTCCATTAAGTGATCTGATGTAAATATCCTATATGTTTTAAGTCCTAACGTCTATGATGTTAATGAGGCAAGAATATAAGCAATTATGTTAATGAGGCAATTATGTTAATTAGGTTAATAAGATGCAATATATAGTGTTGGGCATTTTGAGTCAATTTGTTTTGGGATACAAAAGAGATTAAACAAGCAAGCAGGGATCAGATGGCGCTCCAACCACCAAGGCAGAAAACCCAGGAGTGGAATTCATGTTTTGATCCTGAGGTCCCTACACTTAGAAACTCCTAGACCCAGGGAAAAATTGATGACAAACACCTTTCTGCAGAGCAGACAGACAGAAAAAAATGGCACTTTGAATTTGAATTCTAGGCTACTAATCTGTGAGAAAATAAATTTCTGCTTTTTAAAGCCATCTACCTGTAGTATTTCATTTACATCAGCCCCAGATAACAAAGACCATTAGTTTATATAAAAAAGTGTATTGAATTAATTCTTATGTGTCCTCCACTCCTTTTAGAATTCATAAAACTAGTAACATTGAGAAGAATGTGAATTCCAGATCACTTAAGTGTACTCACGAGGAACCTGTACATAGATCAGGAAGCTGTCTTTTAAACAGAACAAGGGGACACTGCATGGTTTAAAATCAAGAAGGGAGTGCATCGGGGCTGTATACTTTCACCATACTTACTCAATCTGTATTCTGAGCAAATAATCTGAGAAGTAGACTATATGAAGAAGAATGTGGCATCAAGATTGGAGAAAGAGGAGTTCCAGCAAGATGGCAAACTAGGCAAAAAGACTGCAGACCCTCTTCAACAAAGAAAAGGGAAAACAATTAACACAGACACAGAAGAGAATCTTGGACCCCAAAGCCTTGAAGGGAAGGATATAGAAGTGGACTAAATACCAACTAGCTGAAGAATTTGCGTGGAAATACCAAAAAGGAGACATACGGAGCTGCGGGCAGGCAGCGATCCTGAGAGATCCTGATGGCACAGAAAGCTTGGAGATTCCCGAGTTCTGATAGGACCTAAAAATTAACCTAAAAATCAGCCCTGCTAGCCAGGGACTGCACAGAGGACTGCTCTGGTGGCTGGGGATAAACGGAGAAGGTGAAGAGAAAGGCGGGCTGAGCTGTGGACTTTTGCCAGTAAGGAAGGTGCTTCCAGTTTGAAAGTTTAAAAACAGCTTGACTATTTTGGATATTTAAAGAGACAGCACTCTCGCAGATTCCTGGGGCTTAAGAATAGGTTCTGCTTTCCAGCAACCCAAAGAACACTTTGGACCTGCAAGACTGAAAAGGTATCACATTCCTCTTGTTATTCTTATACCCCACACCCACTTGGTGAATGGAGTTGTAGCCATCCCCCACTCCCACCTACCTTCTGGGCCCACAGAAACTCCATCACAATCTGTGTGCTCAGATGGAGCCTGGGTGCCCTGCCCTGTCCTCCACCAATTTTTTTTCCTCTTTTTTTATTTTTTCCTTTTTCGCTTTCTTTTTTCTGGTGATTAGTTTCCTTATATTTGTCTATTTTAAAACAACTATTATTATTAATACTTTTTTCCTTTTTACTGTAATTCTTAATCTTCCCCTCCCAGGTCCAGGTTTTCAGCATTTTTCCTTTTCCCTTTTCCTGGTTGAACTTTTTTTTTAATTTTATTTTTCTTTTTCCCCCTTTTTTTTCCCCCATGTTTAACCCTGTTTCTTGTTTTTATTTTTGCATTTTTCCTTTTTTTATTCCTTCATTATTCTCCTTCTCTACTTTTTTTCTCTTAGTGCCCTATCCCCAGATATTGCAGATTTTCTTGTTTTTTCTTCTTCTTTTTCCCTTTTTTCTCTTTTTGATTACTGTTCCTGTGTGATTGCATGGTGTGTTTTTTGTCCATGTGCTTTTAGTTTTTTGATGGTTATTCAATTGTAATTTGTATCTAACTCAGTGAGAGACAGCAACAGTTCCCATAAGACACAACTACACCCACACCTCCTGCAACTTTACTTACTGAATGAGAGCCACTATCTCCTTCTCCACCAATGGGCCAATGATACAAAACCACCAAAAAGAGCCTGAATCACCCTTGGCTGCTCTTCACAAAAGTTAACAGAGATCTAAGTACAACAATGACATGATGCCTTGGAGGCAACAGACCATCACAGTCCAGACAAAGAAGGAGTATAAAGTGGTAGAAACAAGGGAGCAGTATACAGACCCAGAACAAATCCATGAGGAAGAAGTAGCATTGGAACTCTCTGATAAGGAATTCAAAAGAATTTTCTTTAGGTATCTTCAAAGTATTAAGAGACAGACCAAAGAAAACACAGGAAAAACTTAGAAGAATTTTGGAAGAAAATACAAGAGCAAAATGACAAAGTAAATGAAAAATTAGAAATGAGTCTAAATCTACTGATAGAAATCCAGAAGATTAATGCTAAATTGTCAGAAATAGTTAACACATTGGAAGGGCAAAGGAGTAGAATTTATGCTACGGAAGACAGAATTAATGAGATTGAAGATAAATACCTGAATACTTCTTTGGAAAGCAATTAGAAAAAAAAAGAAAATGAAGTAATCCTAAGGTTCATGTGGAATACCATCAAAAGGAATAATTTACGTGTCATTGGAATTCCAGAACAGGAAGAGAAAAACAAAACCACTGAGAAAATTGTCCAAGATTTGCTGGAGGAGAACTTCCCTTATATGATGAAAGATGAGAATATATGCATTCAGGAAGTCCAACAAACCCCAAACAGGATAGACCCCAAAAGAAAATCACCAAGACACATCATCATCAAACTCATCACAACCGAAGACAAAGATAGAATCCTGAAAGCAGCATGGAAAAACAAAAAGTTACTTACAAAGGACAGCCAGTAAGAATAAGCTCTGATTTCTCAGCAGAAACTGTGCAAGTGAGAAGGTAATGGATGGTATATATAAAAGTCTGAAAAAGAAAAATTTTCAACCAAGAATTATATACCCCTTCAAACTGCCCCTCAAGTACGATGGTGAAATTAGGAGATTTCCAGATAAGCAGAAACTAAGTGATTTTTTTTAAAATCCAGACCAACCTTACAAGAGATGCTAAGGGGAGTCCTTTGAACAGGGAACCAAAAATGGCAAATAACAACCAACCATTGATACACAAGATAACATAACCCAGAAACCACAGCTATGGACATATCCAAAGTAAAATGAGATTACAAGATTTTAAACAGGGGACCAGAAACATTAATTGGCAAGTGAGCACAACTACAAGCAAAAAGAGGAAAAAGACTGTGTAGTTACAGAACTTATAAATGGTGAGGAAGTTAAGACAGTTGTAAGATAGAATGGACTGTTCTAACTCTGGGAGAATATTATAAATCATAGGGTAACCTCAAAGAAAAATGATAAACATTCACATCACAATAAAAAGAGAACAAGCACAAATATTCAGCAAATACTAAAACAACAGCAACAAAGGAAATGATAACACAAACGTGGAAGACATTATGCTGAGTGAAACAAGTCAATCACAAAACGACAAATATTGTATTAGTCCGTTATTGTAAAAGTTAAGGAAAGGTTTATCTATAGAAGGAAATTTTCTTTGTTGGTTACGAGGGGTGAGAGGGGAGGGGAGGGAACTGTATTAGATAGATAGAGATAAGTATTGATTTGGGTGAAGAGAAGAGCAATGTACCAAATATGAGTGATCAATATGGAAGCATTGAAGATGAGAAAGACATAGAGAGGTATATGGGAAGTACAGACAACAAATATGAACCCTTTTGTACATACAGTACTGTGTTGTCAGTGAAGGCTATCATGGGTATATGGGTGGATAGATGGATGGACAGGCTGAACTATTAGATATGTCCATGAAATGGGGAGTGTATCCAAGAACATGTACAGGGTTGGCAGGGAATGGTCCTATAAGTTTATGAGAATAATCAGAATTCCAGGTGTATAGTAGAGCTGACAAGGGGCAAGGTAGTGGTCACTGCTTGGTCACAGCCAGCTACCCAGAGGGACCAAGTAGTTGACCCTGCGGGCTTGGGGTCATAGTCACAGGGGACATCAAGCTCAATTGGCATAACATACTATACAAAACATTGTTCCACCTCCTACTTTGGTGAGTAGTGACTGGGATCTTAGAAAGCTGACATCTAGACGCAACGATGGGTCTGTCCTCGTCCAGAACAAAGAAGAATGAAGAAAACCAAAATTCATGGAAAAAATTAGTCCTAGTGACTGGTACAGCAAACTATATGACTATGAGTATGAGACCAGAAGAACTAGATGGTGCCCGGCTACCATTGTAATGCACTTGGAAGGGGATCTATGTAGGAGATCCTTGATAGAGAGGGAAAACAATGTGGAACAAAACTTAAAAACTTTTTGAGGAAAAAAAAAAAAAGGAAGGGAGACCAGCTTTGCTAGTCTCATAGAACCTGGTGGAACCACTGAAACTATGGCCCCTAACTGCCCTTCAGGTCTGGAATTGAACCCACACCTGTGGTTTCCAGTCAAACAAAAGATAGGCATAAGAGTTGAACATTTACCTCAAGTAGATACACTCCTTGGAGAGAACAATCATGGGAGAAAGAAGGGCTGTTTATGCACAGGAAGACAGCTCAGGGGGCTGGATGGACACAGGGAAGAGGTAACTATGGGGAGGAAGTGGGAGGGAAACTGTTGCATTGTGGTAAACTGTGGTCAATGACATGAGACAAAGTATATGTGAACTGCTGTATGGAAAGTGAATTTGTTCTGTAAACCTTCACCCAAATCACAAAATAAATAAATTTAAAAAAAAAAATAGAGGAATAATCATTAACATCCTCTGATATGCTGACAACACTACTTTGCTTGCTGAAAATGAGGATGACTTGAAGCACTTACTGACAAAGATTGAAGAATACAGTCTACACTATGAATTACATCTCAATATACAGAAAACAAAACTTCTCATAACTGGACCTATAAGCAGCATCATGATAAATAGAGAAAAGAATGAAATTGTTAAAGACTTCAGATTGCTTGTTTCTACAATCAATGCCAATGGAAGCAGCAGTCAGGACATCAGATGATGTATAGCACTGAGCAAGTTGACTGCAAAGGACCTCTTTCAAGTGCTGAAGAACAAAGATGTCTCCTTGAGGTCTAAGGTGGACCTGACACAAACTATGGTATTTTCAATTGCCTCATATGCATGTGAGAGCTGGACAGTGAATAAAGAAAACTGAAGAAAAATTGATGCTTTTGAATTGTGGTGTTGGTGAAGAAAGCTAAAAGTACTGTGGACTATGAAAAGAACTAACAGGTCTGTCCTGGAGGAAGTGCAACCAGAATGCTCCTTGGAGGCAAGAATTACCAGATTTTGTCTTACACATTTTGGTCATGTTGTCAGAAGGGACCATTCCCTGGAGAAGGATGTCATGCTTGGTAAGGTCGAGGGTTGACGAAAAAGGGGGATGCCCTCAATGAGATGGATTGATGCAGTGGAAGCGGGGATGGGCTCAAGTATAGCAAGAATCATGGAGCTGGCCCAGTAATGGGTGGTGTTTTGTTCTGCTGTGCTATGAGTTGGAGACAACTCTACAGCACCTAACAACAACTTTCATGGACTGGCTTTAATTTTCTTAAGCTTCAACTAAAAATTGCATAGGAACAATTGATTATGTGGCCTTCTGCTGGCTGACAATGTTCAGCATCTCCTCTGCCCCTTTCCATAGTTATATTCAATTTGATTCCTGTGTATTCCATCTGGTGAGGTTCATGTGTATAGTCACCATTAAGTTGTTTTAAAAATGTATTTGCAATGAGTAAGTCATTGTGTGTGCAAAATTTTATTATGCAATCTCCAGCCTCAATTCTATCACCAAGCACATATTTTCAACTATAGATACTTCTTTGTCTCCCACTTTTGCACTCTATTGTTGTTCTTGTTGTTGTTACATGCCGTTGAGTCAGACTCTACTCATAGCGACCCCTCCTTGGTTTGCCGAGGTGGTATCACTATGGAAGTAGATTGCCCAACCTTTCTTCCGAGGAGTGGCTGGGTGGGTTTGAACCGCCAGTCTTCTGGTTACCAGTCAAGTGCCTTAGGCACTATGCTACCGGAGCTCCCTTTTGCATTCTAGTCACCACTAATTATCAATATATGTTGATTGAATTTGCAGTCAATTTCAGACAGCAAAAGTTAGTATAAGTCTTCAATTTCTTCATCTTTGCCTTAGAGTTTGGTGAGTAAATTTGAATAATATAGCATCAACTTATCTTCCTTGTAGGTATATAGATATGATCCTATCGCTGACAGCATTGTACTTCAGTGTAGATCTTGAATGTTCTTTTTGAGGATGAACAAACATCTCTCCTCAATTTGTCTTTCCCAGCGTAATACCAAAAAACAAACAAAACTCACTGCCATCATGTTGATTCTGACTCATGAATCTTTATGGAACTAGATTGTATCATCTCAGTTCTATGGAATGGCTAGTAGGTTTGAACTACCAACCTTCTGGTTAACAGTCAAATGCCTTAGGCACTGTGCCAACAGACTCCATATGATTATCTGATTCAAAATGGCCTATGCCAGTCCACTTTATTTCACTAATATCTGTTGTTGTTGTTGTTAAGTGCCATCGAGTCGTTTCTGACTCATAGCGACCCCATGCACAGCAGAACAAAACACTGCCCGATCCTGCGCCAGCCCCACAATCCCTGCTACACTTGAGCCCATCATCGCAGCCACCATATCAATCCATCTCGTTGAAGGCCTCCCCCTCTTTTGTCGACCCTCCACCCTACCAAGCATGACATCCTTCTCCAGAGAATGGTCCCTCCTTACAACATGACCAAAATAGGTGAGACGAAGTCTGGCCATTCTTGCTTCCAAGGAGCATTCTGGCTGCACTTCCTCCAGGACAGATCTGTTAGTTCTTTTAGCAGTCCACGGTACTTTCAGCATTCTTCACCAGCACCACAACTCAAAAGCATCAACTCTTCTTCGGTCTTCCCTATTCATTGTCCAGCTCTCACATGCATACGAGGCAATTGGAAATATCATGGCTTGTGTCAGGCACACCTTAGTCCTCAATGAGATATCCTTGCTCCTCAGAACTTGAAACAGTTCCTTCGCAGTTGACTTCCCCAATGCTACACGTCGTCTAATGTCCTGACTGCTGCTTCTGTTGGCATCGATTGTAGAACCAAGCAACTTGAATTCCTTGACAACCTCAATCTTCTCTCCATTTATTGTGATGCTGCTCATTGGTCCAGTTGTGAGGATTTTTGTTTTCTTGATGTTGAGATGTAATCCATACTGCAGACTGTATTCTTCAACCTTCATCAGTAGGTGCCTTAAGTCATCCTCACTTTCAGCAAGCAAAGTTGTATTGTCTGCATATCTCAGGTTGTTAATGATTCTTCCTCCAATCCTGATACCAAGTTTTTCTTCATATAGTCCAGCTTCTCGGATTATTTGCTCAGCATATAGATTGAATAAGTGTGGAGAAAGGATACAACCCTGATGCACTCCCTTCTTGATTTTAAACCATGTAGTGTCCCCTTGTTCCGTTTGAATGACAGCCTCCTGGTCAAGGTACAGATTCCTCATTAGTACAATCAAGTGCTCGGGGATTCCCATTCTTCTCAATGTTATCCATAATTTGTCATGATCCACACAATCAAAAGCCTTTGCATAGTCAACAAAACACAAGTAAACCTCTTTCTGGTATTCTTTGCCTTGAGCCAAGATCCATCTGACAACAGCTATGATATCCCTTGTTCCACGTCCTCTTCTGAATCCGGCTTGAACCTCTGGAAGTTCTCTATCAATATACTGCTGCAAACGTTTCTGAATTATCTTCAGTAAGATCTTACTTGCATGTGATATAAATGATATTGTTCTATAATTTCTACATTCTGTGGGATCACCTTTCTTTGGAATGGGCACAAATATGGATCTCTTCCAGTCAGACACTAATATCTAGGATACCAATTTTTATGTGCCCTCTTCATTTTTAACAACTTCCAACTTTCTTAGATTCATACTCCACACTTTCATGTAATTAATGGATATTTGCAACTGTTTCTTCTCATTTTGACTCATGCCACATTAGCAAATGATGGTCCCAAAAGCTTAACTCCATCCCCATCATTAAAGTTGCCTCTTATTTTGAGTGTCTTCCAGCTGAGGGCCTTCTTCTGGTATTTTCCAGATAATGTTTCCCTGCTATTCATAAGATTTTCAGTGGATTATTATTATTATTTATTTTTTTTAAGAAGTAGACCTGGTCACATCTTTCTTCCTAGTCTGTCTTAGTTTGGAAGCTCTGCTAAAACCTGTTCACCATAGGTGGCCATGCTGGTATTTGAAATAATGGTGGCATAGCTTCTAGTATCACAACAATACACAAGCACACAGTATGACAAGGTGACACACATAGAAGTATAAATCACATCTCAAACATAAATAAACCCAGTTCTATGGACTATGTTTCAGGAAGTGTATATATCTTATACTTTTGTAATTATTATTTGTTTTATCCATTTGCATTATCAATTGTATTTATTTTCACTTTCCTGTTAATTTTTAAATTGCTAAAGAAATGGTAAAAAATTTTTAATTTCATTTGTAAGCCTTCATAATAGTTAAAGTACTAGTCTAAACTGCAGTGATAATATGCAATATGTGTAACTGATCAACTGATTAACTGCTTATGACAAAATAAATATGTATCACAAGAATATAGTGCACAATAGCCAAGCAACTAAAGCTATTCCCCCCACTGACACACACACACACATACACACAATCTTATAAGTTTATGCATTTTTTATGAGGTTGGCTAAATATTTCATAACATTATGTTCCTGTTTTCCCGACTGCATAGGTGAAAATACAAAATCTTTAAGTTTAAAAGAAATATTTCTGCAAAATAAATCATTTATTCATGGTCAATGGATAGATAAGAATTATAATAGCATGATTATGTAAAATTTCAAAGCAATATTTTCAAGAAAAATAAATGGTAGCCTAGCCTGGCTTTTATAGAATGATTGAATAAATTTAGACCATTTTTAAACATGGAAACCTAAGAAATATTAAGGGAGAAATTGGAAGTAGAAATAGAAAATAATAGATCTTGTTAAATTTAGAAAGGAGATATTCTTCTTTTTCCAGAGTCTATACTGTATCTTTTATTTTAACACTTCAATAGTTAATACAACTTCTTCTTATTTTTTTTTTACATATTTATAGTTTAATATGTTGTTGTTATGTGCCGTCAAGTCAGCCCCAACTCATAGTGACCCTTCCTTTGAGTTTCCAAAGCAGAGTCACTACAGAAGTGGATTGCCCAACCTTCCTTCCAAGGAGTGGATGGTGGGTTTGAACCACCAGCCTTCGGGTTAGCAGTCAAGTGCCTTCGGCACTTTGCTACCAGAGCTCCTTATTTTAATATAGCAGTGTAAATATTATAGTCTTTCCTAAATTGACTGCTAGTGTTTACTTGAAAGTCTCAGTGGTTTCTGATGGAGAAAGATAGTATACATTGGGATCAAATCACTAGTATCCACAATTGCAAAAATGATTCATCAGTATTTATGGTAACCTCATTCCAATTTCCATGATTTACTTGGGAATATTCCTGTGAATTGATCCTAGCTATTAATAAGAATGGGGTATCTCTTGTAAAGCATCTGGGAGAAGTTTGCTCATCTCTAAGAAGGTGATATATAAAGACTGTTTTCCTTCTCTACCTCTAGAATATATCAGGAGTTTATGTAGTTGTAATGTTATCAACCTAAAGATGAAATCAAGAAGGATACCACTTTAGAAACACAGAAAGAACCAAGGTCCTTGATAATACTATAAAATTTCTGAATAAGTTGCTTCTGGAGCCTCCCTTCACTATAGACTACTTGTCATACAAAATATTATGTTTTAATATTTTAAAATTTTGCTTCATCTGGTTTCTTTTACTTGTAAGAGAAATCATCATGGTATATCATGAAAACAACCCTTCAGATTCTAGGAGTGTCCCTCTCTATGTTCCCAAGAAGCCAAGACAATTCCTGTATAGCCACTCTGTTAGCAGGTATACAGGTATGATACAGGGAAAGACTGCATAGATTTTTATTGTTTTTGTCGCTATTATGAAGAAACTGCTAACAATGAGACTATGTCAAGGATGATGAAATGAGAATCAATTTTAAAATCCTGAAACTACTTACACTCAAATGGAGAGGTCTTTGGAGTTCATAGTATTCAAATATTCTACTCTCCCTCTCTCTCTTTGTGTTACTACTGTTGGTTGCTGTGTAGTTGATATTGACTGACGGTCACCCCATGTGTGCAGAGTATAATTGCTCCATAGGTTTTCAAGGCCATGACTTTTGAAAGCAGATCATCAGACCTGTCTTCTGAAACTTCACTGAGTGAGTTCAAAGCAATAATGTTTCTGCTAGTAGTTAAGTAATTAACAGTTTGCGCCACTCAGGGAAACTTTCTTATTACCAAATGTTTTAGGAAGTACAGTTTAAATAACAAATAACTACAGATGAAATATTCTAATATTTCTACACAAATTATGTGTCATTAGTATTATTCTTTGTGTGCCCTTCATTTGAAATGCTTGTGATGTAAGAGGAAACTCATTAGTTGTAGGTTAATAATTTTCAATAATGACTTTAATTTAAATTCCTGAAATGGACAACATGTTTGAGAGGCAAATATTGACTTGGTTGAAAAATAGAGAATAACTTGATACCTACACAGTTGAAAATATTTAGCTACAAAAATTATTTAATATAGTCATTTCAAAGATAAATGATTTTCTATTCCCACTGCTCTGCTTTCTATGTTTAAGTCTGCATACCTGAAAATAAATAGATCAGATCTTACAGAAATGGTTTTAAATTCCAGATACAAATATTACTAGTACTTTTTAATATAATAATTCATAGGAATATATATATATATATATATATATATATATATATATATATATATATATAAATATTCACTATAAAATCCTTTCATGTTGTTAAACTGATTAATTTCACTCATATCTTTGGTAGACCTTTAACTATTTGTGATCACAAATTGTGTCATTCCATGCAATAATTAATATTAGTGATCTTAAGGTATTTAAGGTGAAGACAAGTATGGTAGTTAAAGTTGTATGGGCCATGGTTTTGAGTAGCTGGGCAACTGGATGCAGTTATTCCCCAAGATGAGATTGAAAGGGGTGTAATCAACTCCGTGGTGGGATCTGCTGTGAGCAGCTAATTAGTTGCCTTTGGGATATGACCCACTTCCAGTATATAAGGAGATGCTTCAAGAAAGGTCTTGAACTTCATGCCACATCTGTATCTTGCATTTGGCCAACTCATCAGTAACCTGCCATGTTGCCTGCTAATTGTGTGACTATTTCTGGACTTGAACTAGTGGCCTTCTGTGTTCCTTGCTAATCTTGAGACTGTGCCACTTTACTTGTCAATCTTGGGTTCATCAGCCTCAGGAGCCAGCGTCTGCATGAATCAGAAAAAATATCCAGTTCCAGTGGGCCTAGAATAGGAGGCAGAGCTGAAGGTCAAGGTTGAGGGGCCCACTCTCTGGAATCAGCACTTTTAACTTGGACTTCTAGCCTGCTAAACTGTAAGAGAATAAATCCTGTCTGTTAAAGTCATCCACTTGTATTTTCTGTTAGAATAGCACTAGATAACCAAAACAGCAAGTTAATTTAATTAAAGTGTACAAAATAAAGCACTCTTTTCCCTAACTTTTTGGATACGCTTCCAAAAGTTCATAGCCATTGGATATTCAATCCAGAACACTTCTACTCTGAGCTACATGAGGTGACCATGAGTCAGAATGTTTTTTTTGTTTCATTTTTTTTAAATTACACTTAATGTGTATTATAAGGAGCCCTGGTAGCTCAACAATTAAGGGCCAACCTGCTAATTGAAAGGTTTTTGGTTTTAACCCACCTAATGGGTCCCTAGAAGAAAGACCTAACAATTTGCTTTCATAAAGATTACAGCCAAGTAAATCCTGTAGGACAGTTCTACTCTGTCACCTGTGGTTGCTATGAGTTGAAATTGACTCACTAGTACTGAAAATAACTGTATCTGTAGTATTATTTTTGCAAAAGGGTATAAGGACAAAGGAAAAAAGTTATTCTTCATCTTTTGAAATTATGAGTATTTAAAAATGATACTTAGAACATTTTAGTAGTAGCTTAAAATTATGTTAAAATTTAATTTTAGAGATGCCAAGTATAAACACTACCTAAGCAGGAAATACTCTCCTAGATATTTGTGGCTATTTACATTTAGCTTTCCTCATAACTCAAATGATTACAACATAACAGCTTACAAAGCAGTCTAATTTCCAGCCTGATATGGTGAATGTTTAATAAGAAGCTGGCCATAGAATTATAGATTTCATTTAATACAATGGGATATATTATTAAGATTTTTCCTGATCTCTCATATGTAGTCTTCTTCTTCACATCCAATGTAGTGTTTGCATTTTAAGAGGTCTTTAATTTTTCTTGGAGCTCTGGTGGCACTGTGATTAAAACATTGAGCTACTAACCAAAAGGTGATTGGTTCAAAGTCACTAGCCACTCTGTGGAAGAAAGCTAAGACAGTTCACTTCCATAAAGATTTACAGCCAATTCTATGGGGGCAGTTCTACCCTGCCCTACAAATTTACTATGATTCAGAATTGACTCAATGGCAGTGAGTTATTTTCTTGTGTTTTGTTTTGCTTTAGCTTTTGTTGCCTGGACTGTTGCAGTAGCATACTAAAACTCTCAGTGTTTGTAATGACAGTCACCTCTAATTACTCCTTCATTCCTTTGACACAATGAGCTTTCTAAAAAAAAAAAAAAAAAAAAATCATTCTTTTAATTCAGTGCTTACCATCTGTAACTCTTCTTACACCATTTTCCTTAATTTCCCATTCAATATAGATGCTACATCTTAGGTACAACTTAAACCTCTTGACAAAACTCTGTTACAGTTTATTATCATACAGTTGTATTTTTTTTAATTAATCTTTCATGATAAGACTTTTAAGATTATGAACTATATATATTTTTTACTCCTGCACATAAAAAAGTGCCTGCCACCTAATAAGCATGAATCAATTCATCTATCAGTTAGTAATACTGTGATGGCTTGTGTGTTGCTGTGAGGCTGGAGGCTATGCCACTGGTATTTCAAATACCAGCAGGATAACCAGTGATGAAAAGGTGTCAGTGGAGCTTCTGGATGAAGACAGACTGGGAAGCAGACAGGGGCCATCCACTTCTCAAAAAAATTGGCCAGTGAAAATCTTATGAATAGCAGTGAAACACTTTCTGATATATTACTGGGAAAATTTAATGAATAGCTCTGAAACATTGTCCAACATAGTGCCAGAAGATGAGCCTGGCCAGTTGGAAGGTGCTTAAAATGTAACTGGGGAAAATCTGTCTCCCAAAAGTAAAGTCCACCTTAATGATGTGGTTGGAGTAAAGCTTTCAGGTCCTTCCTTTGCTGATGGGACACAACTGAAAATGGAAAGAAACAGCTGTAAACGTTCATTAACAATCAAACCATGGAATGTACAAAGCATGAATCTAGGAAGTTTGAAATTTGTCAAAAATGAAATGAACCATTTAAAGATCAGTATCCTAGGCATTAGTGAACTGAAATGGACTGGTACCAGCTATTTTGAATCAGACAATCATATATGATCTACTATGCCAGGAATGACAAATTGAAGAAGAATGGCAAGACATTCATCATCACAAAGAATGTTTAAAGATTTATCCTGAAGTACAATGCTGTCAGTGATAAGATTATATCCATACACTTAGACTGAAGACCAGTTAACACTACTGTTATTCGACTTTACTCACCAATCGCTGAAGCCAAAGATGAAGAAATTGAAGGTTTTTACCAACTTCTGCATTCTGAACTTGACCAAACATGAAATCCAGGTGTACTGATTATTGCTGATGATTGGAATGAAAAATTTGGAAACAAAGAAGAATTATCAGTGGTTGTAAAATATAGCATTGATGACCAAAATGACACCAACAATAACATAATAGAATTTTGCAAGACCAATGATTTGTTCATTGCAAATACCTTTTTTCTACAACATGTTGTTGTTGTTGTTGTTATGTGCCGTCGAGTCGGCCCCGACTCATAGCGACCCCTCCTTGGGTTTTCGAGGCAGTATCACTACGGAAGTAGGATTGCCCAACCTTCCTTCCGAAGAGTGGCTGGTGGGTTTGAACCGCCAGCCGTCTAGTTAGCAGGCAAGTGACTTAGCCACTATGCTACCAGAGCTCCTACAACATATACAGTGGTTTTACATGTAAACCTTGCCAGATGGAACACAAAATTAGATCGAATACATATGTGGAAAGAGGCGATGGAGAATTTCAAAATCTTCAGCCAAAACAAGGCCAAGAGCTGACTGTGGATCAGACAATCAATTACTCAAGTGCAACTTCAAGTTGAAGCTAAAGAAAATTAAAATAAGTCAATGAGAACCAAAATAAGACATTGATTATATTTTACCTCAATTTAGAGAGCATCTGAAGAATAGATTTGATTTATTTAACACCAATGACAAAAGACCAGAGGAGTTAAGGAATGGCATCAAGAAAATTATACATGAAGAAAGCGAACATTCATTAAAAAGACAGGAAAGCAAGAAAAGACCAATATGGATGCCGAAAACACTCTGGAATTTGCTCTTGAACCTAGGGGAGCAAAAGGGAATGAAAGAAATGTTGACATACAAGAATTGAACAGAAATTTCGAAGGGTAGCTCAAGAAGACAGACAAAAATACTGTAATGAAATGTACAAAGACTTGGAATTAGTAAACCAAAAGGGAAGAACATGCTCAACATTTCTAAAGCCAAAAAAACTGAAGAAAAAAATTCAAGCCTTGAGTTGCAATTACTTTAGGATTAAATGGGCAAAATATTGAATAATGAAGGAAGCATCAAAAGAAGATTGAAGCAATACACAGTCACTGTATGAAAAAGAATTGGTTGATGTCCAAGTACTTCAGGAGGTAGCATATGATCATACTGAAAGAAGAAGTTGAGGCTGCACTGAAGGAAGTGGTGAAAACAAGGCTCCAGGAATCAAGAGAATAAACATTGAGATGTTACAACCAACATATGCTGCCCTGCAGCTGCTTACTCATTTATGCTAAGAAAGTTGGAAGACAGATACCTGTCCAACTGACTAGAAGAGATCAATATTTCTAGCTATTCCAAAGAAAGGTGATCTGAGAGAACATGGAAATTATCTGACAAATATTAGTATCACATGCAAGTAAACTCTTACTGAAGATAATTCAAAAATGGTTGCAGCAGTTATTGACAGGGAACTTTCAGAAATGCAAGCTATATTCGGAAATTGTTGTTGTTAAGTACTGTTGAGTCGGACCTGACACATAAAACCCTTCATTGGGTTTCCAAGATAGTATCACTACAGAAGTAGATTGCCCAACCTTCCTTGCAAGGAGTGGCTAGTGGGTTTGAACCTCCGGCCTTCTGGTTAGCAGTCAATTGCCTTAGGCACTATGCTACCAAAGCTCCTATATTCAGAAGAGGACATGGAACAAAGGATATCATTGATGATGCCAAATGGATCTTAGGAAAGCAAAGAATACTAGAAAAATGCCTACTAGTGTTTTATTGACTTTGCAAAGGCATTTAACTGTGTGAATCATAACATATTTTGGATAACACTGTGAAGATTTGGAATTCCAGAAGATTTAATTGTTTTAACGAAGAACCCTGACATAGACCAAGAGTCTGTCTTTCGAACAGAACAAGGGGATACTGAATGGTTTAAAATCAGGAAGAGTGTGCATCAAGGTGTGTTCTTTCCCCACACTTATTCAATAGGTATACTAAGCAAATGATCTGAGAAGATGGACTATATTAAGAACATGACACAGGATTGGAGGAAGAACCAGTAACAACCTGCACTATGCAGATGACACAACCTTGCTTGCTGAAAGGGAAGATGACTTGAAGCACTTTCTGACAAAAATCAAAGACTACAGTGTTCAGTATGGATTACACTTCAACCTAAAGAAAACAAAATTCTTCACAATTGGACTATAAGCAACATCATGATAAATGCAAAAAGAATAAAGTTGTCAGGGTTTTCATTTTACTTGGATCCACAGTCAATACTCATGAAAGCAACACTCAGGAAATCAGAAGTTATATTGCACTGGGAATATTCACAGCAAAAGAATTTTTAAAGTGCTAAGAGCAAAGATGTCACTTTGAAGACTAAGGTGTGACTGACCCAATCAATGTCATTCTCAATCACCTCATATGCATGTGAAAGCTGGACAATGAATACGGAAGGCTGAAGAAGAATCAATGCCTTTGAATTGTATTGTTGGCACAAATTACTGAAAATGCCATGAACTGCCAGATAATGAGCAACTCTTTCCTCTAGGAAATGCAGCCAGGATGATCCTTGGAGAAGAAAATGACCAGACTTTGTCTCACCTACTTTGGTCATATTGTCAGAAGGGACTTTTCCCTAAAGAAGTATATAATGTTTGATAAAGTAGAGGGTCAGCAAATAAGGGGAAGACACTCAAACAGATGAATTAACAAGTTGGATACAATAATGGGCTCAAGCATAGCAAGTTTTGTGAGGATGGCTCAGGACTAGACATTGTTTCCTTTTGTTGGATATAGAGTTGATATGAGTGTGAGCTGTCTCCATGGTGCCTAAATGATGTAGATAAATGTTAACTGATATTTTCCCCACTCACTAAATCTCCCTTAAACAACCACTGGTATTTATATGATAAAATCTTTACTCTTGTGATAATTTATTACTAAATTTATTCTTAAAATGGATTATATGGAGTAGTTTTTAAAAATTACATTGCCATGTAGGATTTTATCTTAAACATAAATAAGGAAATCTCAGATTTGTCATACATAAATCTATTTAGTCTATTGTAAGTTAGTCAGGGCAAGGCATGGAAATAAGACCTCTCAACATTGATTTAAAAAGGACGTATCAAAATTCACAATTACAATGTGACTTCAATGGTTAGAGTCTAACTTGTTAGATTTCAAGTTTTTACATTTTATGAGTGGTTTCAGGAGCAAGGCTTGACCACAGCTGGAACTTGATAAAGGATCCTCATGGTTAGGGTCCCAGGCTGGCGGCAGACAGAATCTTAGTTCAGAGCCTAAGTCTTTGGAGAGAATCAGAATCTAGAGGGAGGTTCTACCTTTGCCTTTTCTCATGAATCATTTGAAATTTAAGGTTTGCGTGTCAAATTGTCACCTTGGCTTTACATGATAAGGGTCATTGTAACATCAAAAAGTAATTTTATGTCTTCTTTTCCAAGGTTAGAGATTAGCTCAATGTCACACCTATTCTTCAAGGTTACAAATTAAAGAAGTTGTTTGGATTTATGTCTTTAAGGCTAGTTTACAAAGATTAAACTATGTTTTCTTTTATCAAAGCATGCCAGGTCAAAGTCAACTTCAAGGTTGTTTATATTCTTTATAGACTTCATACATTTCTGTATCTAAGTTCAGAAGTTTTCTTAATAACTTTCTAAGGACTTAAGTTTTCTAGTAACATATTTAAGTTTAAATTATGAGTGCTGATATATATGTATGTTGAAAACATAATGAAGTATACCTTATGGGACTTGAGAAAATCATATATACACACAGAACAGGTATTTTGACTATTTTCAAATTAATATCAATTTTGTTTATGCTAATAATATAAATTTAGACTAGAATATTGCCACATATAAAAATGTCCATTTCCAGTAGATCAACACCACAAGTTTTAAAATTAAATATTCATCTATGAAATGAAATAGAAATGCTATAATTTCAATGTCAAAGGTTATAATATGTCTGCCTTTTTTATGTGTATGATAATTTCAGAAATCCTGATATAAACTTGATCAGTAATATGTGTGATTTCAATACAAATTTTGATGTTTATACATATTTTAAAAACACATACTCATTAGTCAATTATTTTAATGATTAAGCATAATGCCTATTTTAAAATATTTTGGAAATAATCTAGAACATTATCTGATAAATCTATATTTTGAAGAGAGGACTTAACTGTGATTTTCTCAAAAACTCATAGCAAGTTTGCAGGATACCTAGTAACATAATTTCTTTGAGCTTAACAGTTCATTAAATTAGCTTATCAACTGATCATAGAGGAAATTATTTATTATTTAGAGCCTGCCATCTGATGAGTTAATCCATATAATCATATAGAAGCAGTAATCAGGCTGCAATTATTATTTGTAACTTATTCTTATTTTGATTCTTTGCTATTTATGTATTGCTAAGTTAAATACAAAATGAATAGTTTAAATGGCTTTCTATTATTACCAAGATGACTTAAAGCTTTTAATTCAGGGTTAATGGAGTTTCGAGACATTAGAATAAGTATCCAGAGAAATCTAGAGTCTAATTTGATAAACAATAATTGGTTAAGCTAACTATTTTGTCATAGAAAATATAATTAAGGGTCACAAAAGTTTGTGCCATTCAAGTTCCCCATGTTTGTGGGGTCAAGTATAAATCACCTTTGAGGAAAAGCTACTCAAGGAAGAGCAGGAAAAAGAAGCAACGATTCTTACTAAGTACTATATTCTAGAATAAATGGAGTCCAATAAAAACATGCCTAGAATATACTCATATCATGTGAGGAAGGTTAAAAAAAAAGTACATAAATTGTCTTTTATTCACTTTTTGTAATGTATATTTTTTTCTTTCTTTTTCATCACATATATAATAAAAAACCCTCACTGCCATTGAGTTGTATCTGATTCATAGCAACCTCTCCTTGGGTTTCCAAGGTGGTATCACTATGGAACTAGATTGCCCAGTCTTTCTTCTGAGGAGTGGCTGGTAGGTTTGAACTGCCAGCCTTCTATTTGGCAGTCAAATGCCTTAGGTATTATGCCACCAAAGGTCCTACATATATAATAATGCAGTATTATTTGTTAGGTAATGAACATTGATAACATAGAGTAAGGTAGCATAGTGCCTAAGGCACTTGACTGCTCACCAGAAGGCTGGCGGTTCAAACCCACCAGCCACTCCTCAGAAGGAAGGTTTGGCAATCCTACTTCCATAGTGATACTGCCTCGGAAACCCAAGGAGGGGTCTCTATGAGTCGGGGACGACTCAACAGCAAACAACAAGAACAACAACAAAACATAAGGTCAGCAGCTCAAACCCACAAGCTTTTCCTTAAAGATTATCAACTTGGAAACCTTATTGGGCAATTCTACTCTTTCCTATGTGTTGGAATCATCTAGGTAGTAATGAGTTTCTTACGTGTTAGATATTGTCTAAAGCATATGAGAAGGTATAAAACCTGTTGCTGTCCAGTCAGTTTTGATTGATAGCAACCTTGTAGGAAAGAATAGAACAGCCTGATAGGAGCCATGGCTGTTATCTTTACAGGACAGAACTACATGCTTCTCTTGCAGAAGGGCTGGTGGTTCACAACTGCCACTTGCAGTTAGAAGTCCTGCGCTTACCCACTATGCCACCAGGGCTCCTTGTGAGAACATATAGTAGTGAACAAACAATGATACTTGCCGTCATCAATTAGGCTAGTTGAGAAACATACAATAAATAACCCACTGCTATCGAGTTGATTCAAACTTATAGTGACCCCCATAGTGTTTCTAAGGCTGTAAATCTTTATAGAAGCAGATTGTTTTATCTTTCTCCCACCAAGTAGTAGGTGGGTTTGAACTGCCAAACTTTTGGTGAGCAGCCTAATGCCATATGACAACACCACCAGAGCTCTTTGAGTAATAAATACAACATGTAAATAAATTATTTGGAAGTTGGAAGGGGATAACTGCTATGGAGAAAAATAAAATATATAGGAATGTTGAGAAGGATCTGGTACATTAGGGGGCAGTTGCAGTTAGTAATGTCTCAGCGTGTTTAAAATAGTTTTCATTGTGACGGTGTTTTCTGAACAAATCTTCATGGAAGAGAAGTTAGTTGTACAAATACCTTTGAGAATAATATGATAGACAGATGTTGTTGTTGTTGTTGTCATATGCCGTCGAGTCGGCCCCGACTCATAGCGACCCCTCCTTGGGTTTCCGAGGCAGTATCACTACGGAAATAGGATTGCCCAACCTTCCTTCTGAGGAGTGGCTGGTGGATAGACAGAAGAGCCAATTTAAAAGTTGTAAGGTGAAACATGCCTGGAGTATTTAAGAAATAACAAGGAAGCCAACTCAAATGGAGCTGGATGACTCAAGTGGGTGGGGAAATGTGATGAGGGCAGAGCAGAAACAGGGCAAAGAGATCTCAAAGCTATTGATCAATTGTAAGAAATTAACTTTTGCACAGAAGGAAATGTGAATTTATATGCAAAGTTGAAGATAGAAGAGTAATATACCTGACTTCTGTTTTAAAAAGAAATATATGCCCACTCTCTTGAGAATAGAATAGAGGGAGGAAAGGCAGAAGCTGTTAGAACAGTTTCAAGGCAATTACAGTAATCTAGGCAAGTGAAATTTAAGAGATTTCATGACAGGTGGAATGTAGGCTACAAGAACAGTCAAGCAGGACTCTTACATTTTTGGGTTGAATGAAAGGATGTCTGTTGGCATCAGTTAGCATTGGGAAAAATGTAGGTGGAGTAAGTTGGGGAAGAAGAGTGAGAATTTAGTAAGTTTTTTTTTTTTTTTTTTTCTTTTAGGTAATCAAGTAGAAATGTCAAAAATTCAGCTGAATATATGAGCCTAAAATTTGAGAAATAAAATTGCCTTGGAGTTACACATTTGGGATATGTCATTCTGTAGATGATGTTAAATGCCATAAAACCTAAACAAACAAAAGGAGAAAATAGGAGAGTAAAGTAGGAAACAGTAACCAGTGAAATACAAGGAAACTCAGAAGGGTGGATCTTACTGGAATCTGAGAAAATATTTTGAGGAACAAAGTGATGTTGTGGTTCTCTAATGCCACTATAGCAAGAATATCACAATTAGGTGGCTTTAACAAACAAGGATTTATTCTCTTACAGTTTAGGAGGCTAGAAGGCTGAGTTCAAAGTGTCTGCTTTAGGGTCTGGGTGAAAGCCCCTTGACTTTGAACTTCAGCTCTGTCTCTTGTATGTTGCCCACTGAAGCTGGAGGCTTCTTTTAAGCAGCTGCTGGCTACTGGGGCTGACAAACCCAAGGCTGACAAATAAAGTGACACAGTCCCAAGATTATCAAGCAACATGGAAGAACACTAGTTCAAGTCCAGGAACAGTTCCAAGATTGGCAGACAATATGGCAGGCCCTTGAGATGAAGACTCAGCTACATACAGGGTCCAAGTGTGCCAAAAAGCTTAGAGACCATTCTCAACTCTGCCTTCTTATATACTGGAAACAGACCATATCACTAAGGAAGCTACTCATCTGCTCCAGTAGATTCCACCATGAAGTTGATTACCAGTCTCATCATGGGAAAAACTGCCTCTAGCTGCCCACTCACGCAAAACCAGGCCTAGGCAAGTTGGCACATAACCTTAACTAGCACAAGTGATAAACTGTCAAGTGTTAGAATGCAAAACTGAGAATTAATAAGCAGATTTAGCAATGTATCACTGTATTTTTTTTTTTTTCCACAATGACAGGTTTAGAGGAGTAATGTATTGCATCCTGAATTAAGTATATGTATGTGACATATCTAGGATATTCATTGGCTACTTTCAAAATTCATCACCAGGCCTTTATTCCCAGGCTTTTGTAGGTTGGAAGCCCTGCGGAAACCTCTCCACCATAGGTAATCATTCTGATATTTGAAATATTATTAGCATATCTTTCAGCATTACAGAAAAATTCAACCAATCAAAATATAAATAAATCAGTCTTAGAAGAAATATGTCAAAATGCTTTTTAGAAGCAAGAATAATGAGACTTTGATTCAGCTACTTTGGACATCATCAGGAAAGAACAATCAACACTAAAGGACCTCACATTTGGTAAGGCAGAGGGAAAAAAAGAATGAAAAAAATCCTTCAATTGAATGGATTGATACAATAACCAGAGTAATCTCCTCAACCATACCAATGATCGTGAAGATAGGACAGAACTGAGCAACACTGGCTCTGTTATACATGAGGCTGTCATGAGTCACAGTCAACATGACAGCAGCTAAAACAAGTAACATACTTATGTTTCCATAATTTCTTTTATTAAATTATGTCAATAACATTAGATATTTTACAAGGTCCATTAAATATAAGTATCCTGTTGCTTTCAAAGGCTTCTTATCTTTTTCTTTACATGAATATGATCAATATAGATGCATTTCTATTTAAAATTCTCTTTGTGATATTTCTTAAATAAAAAGAAAGTGGTGAAAAAAACATTTTTAGTTTTTAGATATTTCAATTATGCATTAAAAAGTACAAGTCCTATCTTCTATCAAAGAGCTCCTTTATGAAAACTTTGAGTTTCTCAATTCTTTGACGTTAATTCTATTCTTTACACTTTCCAAAATGTTATGACTATGCTCTATTATGTTATTATTGAATGGAATGGTAATCAACACGTTTGCTCAATATTCCCTAATATTACATCAATCCTGATTTCTTTTTTCAGATAGTTAATAGGGGCTGGGTGATAAAAAAACATAAAGACAGACATAAAAAAGTGAGAGAGAAAAAGAGAAAGGCTCCCCTGAAGTTGATCAGGAATATGGAGTACATCTAATTTATTATTAAAAGATTATAAAATCTTTATCACCTGGATTTATGTATAAAACTAAATAAATCTAATCTCTCAATATGTATCTTAAAATGTATCATTCCAACATATAAGTTACAAATATTTAGCTCTATATCTTAAATATGTAATATATTTAATGTATTTTAATGTCCTTCAGTTGCAAATGACATTCATAACATTCACACAAATCAAAGCATTCTTTAGTATGAGGATAATATATTTTAAATCATGCTATAAATATTGAAATCCAGAGATAAGCACAGATGAAATAAATTGAATCAGTTCAGAAAATCAAATATTATTAAAGCAGATAATATCTCCAAACACCAGTTTTTTCAGATAATGTAACATATGCTTAAATTAATTTTTTATTTTTAATCAATTTCTGATTGGAAATTAAACATATTCAGCTGATGCTCTCAAGGCAACGATTCTCTAGGGCATTGAAAAAAAAAAAAGTATCCACTTTCATTCTGCCTAGCTGCATGTTTTCTAAGTTTATACATATATATTTTTCAAAAAAATACTTTTAAAGCACTAATGTTACATTAGGATCACATGCATATTTTAAATATAGCCATAACTTTTTGGATTTACTAACCAGAAGCCTGGCAGTTCAAACCCCAAAAGTTGGATAATCTACTTCCATCATGATATTGTCTTGGAAAGCCAAGGAGGGGTCGCTATGAGTCGGTCTGACTCGATGGCACACAACAACAACAATAACATGCAATTAATTAAAAAACAAAAAAAGCAACAACAACAACAACAAAAAAAAACACCTCACTTCCATCCAGTGGATTCCAACTCATAGCAACCCCCTTTGGTTTTCTGAGGTGGTAAAAGTTTATTTATTTATTTATTTATTTTAATTGTGATTTATGGGTAAAAGTTTACAGAGCAAATTCACTTTCCATACAGGAGCTCATATAAACTATGTCGCATGACTTTGACTGTAATTTCCCACAGTGCAACAGCTCTCCTCCCACTTCCTCCTCACAGTTACCTCTTCCCTGTGTCCTTCCCTCCCATGCACTCCTGCCCCCAAACTGTCTCCCTCTGCATGCATTGCCCTTCTATTCTCCCATGATTGAACTTTTCAAAGAGTATATTTACCTAATGTAAATGTTCAGCTCATATGTCTGTCTTGTTTGGTTAGAAGCCACAGGAGTGGGTTCAATTCCAGTCTTGAAGGGCAGCTAGGGGCCATACTCTCAGTGGTTCCATCAGGCTCTATCAGACAAATAATCGGTGCTTTTTTTTTTTTTAATGATTTTAAGTTTGTCCCACATTATTCTCCCACTCCATCCAGGATCTCCCACATAGATCCCCCTACAAGTGGTTGACAGTGTTAGCCAGGCAATATGTAGTTCTTCTGGTCTCATAATCATATAGGCTGAGGATCACTTGGACTAATTGCTTCCACGTTTCTTTGGTTTTTGTCATTTTTCTTTGCTCTGGAAAGGGAAAGACTGATCGTTGCATATACATGGACACTTGCAATCTTTTAAGATCCCAATTACTAATCTGCAAAGTAGGATGTTGAACAACCTTTTTGTATAGTATGTTATGCCAGTTGAGCTTGATGTAGCCTGGGACTATGGTCGCGAGCCCATAGATCCAACTAGTCACTCCCTCTGGGTAGCTGGCTGTGACCAGAAAGTGACTACAACCTTGTCCCTTGTCAGCTCTACTATATACCTGGGAATTCTAATGTTGTTGTTGTTGTTAGGTGTTGTCGAGGCCTTTCCAACTCATAGTGATCCCATGCACAGTACAATGAAATACTGCCCGATCCTGCCCCAGCTCCATGACCCCTGTTATACTTGAGCCCATCATCATGGCCACCATGTCAATCAATCTCGTTGAAGGCCTCCCCCTCTTTTGTCGACCCTCCACCCTACCAAGCATGACTTCCTTCTCTAGGGAATAGTCCCTTCTGACAACATGACCAATATAGGTGAGACAAAGTCTGGCCAATCTCGCTTCCAAGGAACATTTTTGGGGCACTTTCTCCAGGACAGATCTGTTAGTTCTTTAAACAGTCCATGGTACTTTCAGCATTCTTTGCCAGCACCATAACTCAAAAAGCATCAACTCTTCTTCGGTCTTCCTTATTCATTGTCCAGCTCTCACATGCATATGAGGTGATTGGAAATATAATGGCTTGTGTCAGGCACACCTTAGTTCTCAAGGAGACATCCTTGCTTCTCAGCACTTGAAACAATTCCTTTGCAGTTGACTTTCCCAATGCTATATGTCATCTAATGTGCTGACTGTTGCTTCCATTGGCATCCACTGTAGAACTAAGCAACGTGAATTCTTTGACAACCTCAATCATCTCTCCATTTATTGTGATGCTGCTTATTGGTCCAGTTGTGAGGATTTTTGTTTTCTTTATATTGAGATGTAATCCATACTGTAGACTGTATTCTTCAAACTTCATCAGTAATGCCTCAAGTCATCCTCATTTTCAGCAACCAAAGTTGTATCGTCTGCATATCTCAGATTGTTAATGATTCTTCCTCCAATCATGATGCCACGTTTTTCTTCATATAGTCCAGCTTCTTGGATTATTTGCTCAGCATATAGATTGAATAAGTGTGGGGAAAGGATACAACCCTGACTC